>NC_068992.1:28617243-28621350 GCF_001194135.2 Octopus bimaculoides | reverse complement strand
ATCGTTTGAAAATTATTTCTGAATGATAAAGATTCGTTGTTATCACATTTCTATAGAGATTCCGCTCACCGAGGAGGAAGTGTACTGACTGTCGCTTGGGTGCTGGATCATTCGTATTGCTTACTGTATTTTGCTATATTCTGTTTGTTCAGCAGTTTTATGGTGGTAAACAGAATCACTTATGTTCTTACTCTTGACTGAACATCTGTAATGGAATCGCACTTTACTGCCATGTAAAATCAAACATGAAAACAAAAGGAAAAACGAGTAAACATTAACTAATAGCACAGTTGATACTCTTACACGTGAAAAATCTATATTGTAGCATATGCACATTTCCAGGTTAAAAAACAATAAGAGGAAGCAAAACATCAAAACGTATTTACACAGACTGATTGTGGATGGGTATTGAACGCCTTTTAAATCCCAATTAGTATATGAAATATTGATTAGTTTGGAGTAATCATGGCAAACATTTTTCTAGCTTTATATACATATATAAATGTACAAGGGATATTTCCTCTTATCTCAGTAAATATATTGCGTACATGTGTGTACGTGTGTGTGTGTGTGTGTGTGTGTGTGTGTGTGTGTGTGTGCAGATTTTTTGGTAGCTCAGCTTGGCATAATCACATGCTTCTTTCCCGACATTATCTTTTATATCACGGTATCAAGGCATCACCCATACTATCGGATGTTGTTTTACATCACTGGTCACAATGCGTTTCACATTGTATTAGCTTTCGAACCGTGCTACCTCATTGGCTAAGCAAGCCGACTAACATCCCCTCGCCTGATCGGAAGATTATTCCGCCTCAGTGTGACGCCTTCATCATTTATATAACCTGTAACTCTATATGACTTTATATTCTCTCTATATATTGCAAGATTTAATGCGATATTTTTTTCCCTTTTTCTACATGCCCACAATCTGTTTATCTCTCCCTCTCGTTAGGTCCTGCTGTATATCAACTTTGTTGACTTCTTTTTATTTTATTCTTACATCAAATAGATAGGACACATCAATTATGTAGCAAGTCCTTCTCAAACACCAAGATGCCTAGTCTGTTATGCTCTAGGACAGGGGTGGGGAACCAGTGGCATTCTAACCAATTACGTGAGGCCCTTTGAATAAATCCAAATTTTGCTGAACAAATCTTTATTTTTATTAATGTTTTTGTTCGTCTTTTATTATTTTATTTTAATCTTAAAATAAACATATTTAAAATAACAAAGAATTCAAAGAAAAAAAAATCAACGAAATAATCCTCCCCGACTGACTACCATAATTTCAAGATTAGTAAGTCAAAAGGGCTATTTCGGCACCAACTACACTCATAGTTTAGTTGTAATGCGACAATAGAATGCACGTCACTACCGCCCAAGGCTGATTAGCGAAAGCCTGTGGTGATCCACTACACCTGTGATTATAAACTTATGACAACGGTGCACGTGACTTTTCATTCCAAGTGACCTTCCATTTGAGAATAGTAACATTGCCTAACCGTATCCGCGTATGTGTTTTATCTATTTTATTTTTATTCTGCCTGCTTAACAGTCCATCATATCAAAGAAGACCAAGAGAACGCAAAATGGAAGAAAAGAGTTGTAATGAGGATTGCGAACTGCAATATCATTTTTTTTTTTTTGTCTGCTAAAGATAAGATGATTTGCTTGCTTTGTGACACTGCAATATCAACATTGAAGAATAGCGGTATTTCGTCTGTCTTTACGTTCTGAGTTCAAATTCGACCGAGGTCGACTTTGCCTTTCATCCTTACGGAGTCGATAAATTAAGTACCAGTTGCGTACTGGGGTCAATTTAATCGACTGGCCCCCCTCCCCACAAAATTTCAGGCCTTGTGCCTATAGTAGAAATTATTATTATTATTATTATTATTATTATTATTATTATTATTATTATTATTATTATTATCATTATTATTATTATTAAGGCAGCGAACTGGCAAAATTGTTAGAAAGCCGGGCGAGATGCTTAGCGGTATTTCGTCTACTCCTACGGTCTTAGTTCAAATTCCACCGAAGTATATTTTGCCTTTCATCCTTTCGAGTTGGATAACCTAAGTACCAGCTGCATTTTGGAGTCGATCTTATTGACTGCCCCTCCCTCCCCCCAAATTTCGGGCCTTGTGCCTAGATTTGAAAAGAATATCAACATTGAAGAAATTCAATGCTGATCATCATTATGTCGAAAGGTTGCATTGCGGAAATCAAAAGACGAAAAACAAAAACAAAGACAATTATTTCAAGCAGTGGTAAAACACGGAAATAATGTTACTGACGCAACTTCTAAAATAGCTGATATACTCGGGAAGAAAGGGAAGCTATTCAACGACGTGGAAATCGTAAAAGAATGCATCGTCGAAGTTGTAGGATTCTTAGACCCCCGATAAGTATTCAAAGTACAAACCACTACTTCTTTCAAGGAGACCCATAACTAATCGGTGGCATGAATTAGCCCTCAACGTAACAGAAAGACTTTACATAATACTCCAAAAGGAAAATATATATTATTCAATCGCTTTGGATGAGTCAACTGATACTACTGACTCAGTGCAGGTCTTATACTTCATTCGGACAATAACAAAAAAATTTATTTGCTACGATGAGTTACTGGCTTTGGGGACTTTTAGAGATAGAACATAAGGAATAGATATCGTCACAAACTTTCAAGATAAATGTTGTGAAGTTGAAGTTAATTTAGTGAGTGTATGTACAGACGGTGCACTTTTCATGACAGGAAAACATGAAGGTTTATTGCACGGATAAAAGCAAAAAGTATTATCAGATCCAGATGCTCTCATTTCCTATCATTGTATCTTACATCAGCAAAATCTCAGAGGCAAATCTACTATTTTAAGTGACACTTGACAAGAAGTTATATAGAATTGTTAACTATATTCGTGCAAATGCAACATGGCATCGTTATTTTCATATCATGCTAACGTTGGACGATGAGGTGTTCAGTGTGGATTTGCCGTATCATTCTAAAGTGCGTTGGCTATCGCAGGGACAGGTGTTAGCAAAACTTTTATCTTTGCGAGAACAGATAATTAAATTTTACGAAAAACAAAATCAGTCGTTTTATTATTGAAAGAAGATTTCTATAGAAATGATGCCTTTCTGTGTTATGTCACGTCAAAGCAAAATGACTTGAATATCTCTTTGCAAGGAAAAACTAAACCTGTATATGATATGTGACAAAAAATCTAAGCATTTCGACAAAAAAAGCTGCCTCTTTTCAAAACTCTTCTTGGAAAGGAAATTTCGAATGGACATTTTCTCCGGTCAGCAAATTGATTAACATTAAGATTCATGCAAATCATTTGAAGAATATGCAGCTGTTATACTTATCAATTAGGAAATACAATGAAAGGTAAACTGACTTTGAGAATCATAACATCACACTCAAATTAGCATTTCAACCTCACCAAGTTGATGTCTCTAAAGCTCCTAAAGAACTGCAGACGGAATCGATTGAGCCCTCAGAAGATGACATTTTAACGTCCTTATTTGACGCTATGAAAGATCCTTAAGGTAACAAATGACGGATACCCGTCGAGAGGATCAGCCGAAACTGCAGACCTCCATACTGTAATCAAAAATATCCAAATGCCTGGCTACAAAAAAGCAGTCACAACAAAGTAATTAAAATGTTAGTTAATTTTAGAATTAATTAAAAAAATTTTTTTTTAAGTTAATTAGTATACAGTAATTAGATTATAGGAAAGTGGGTTATCCATCATTAGATGTATACCTGACTTTCCTATATAAAATTAAGAAATATAACGGAACGCTGAACTCCAGACTATCAACTTAAACAACATTTATTCAGGTGGTAAATATATACATCTTTAGCTCTTGTTTGTTGTTACAGCTTCTGTGTGTGTGAGCATAGTTGTTGGGACGTTGTTATGTAGATGTAAGCGAGCTGTCGAGCGTAAGTCCGAAAGATGGAGAGACAGCTAAACACGTCCATGCTCTATTGCTGGCCAGCAAGAAAGAGACTGTCTCCAGAGTTGGAATGTTGGAGACACTGCTTGACACGTCCATGCTCATGGCCGGCCGACCGAGAAAGAGATAGAG
>NC_068992.1:28613910-28615971 GCF_001194135.2 Octopus bimaculoides | reverse complement strand
AAAGTAATTAAAATGTTAGTTAATTTTAGAATTAATTAAAAAAATTTTTTTTGAAGTTAATTAGTATACAGTAATTAGATTATAGGAAAGTGGGTTATCCATCATTAGATGTATACCTGACTTTCCTATATAAAATTAAGAAATATAACGGAACGCTGAACTCCAGACTATCAACTTAAACAACATTTATTCAGGTGGTAGATATATACATCTTTAGCTCTTGTTTGTTGTTACAGCTTCTGTGTGTGTGAGCATAGTTGTTGGGACGTTGTTATGTAGATGTAAGCGAGCTGTCGAGCGTAAGTCCGAAAGATGGAGAGACAGCTAAACACGTCCATGCTCTATTGCTGGCCAGCAAGAAAGAGACTGTCTCCAGAGTTGGAATGTTGGAGACACTGCTTGACACGTCCATGCTCATGGCCGGCCGACCGAGAAAGAGATAGAGTAGAAGCGGGAACGCGTGGTTGTTTAATTCCACGCATGCGTGAGACTACGCATGCGCACGGCGTTACTACAAGATTTATACAAAATAATGTAAATTTTCAAGAATATCTAATTGAAGCGTCTTGAATGCGGTCTAATTAAATTACAACTAACTTAATGCAGTGAAAGGGTTACCCACCTTTGTTCTAGGACACGATCCGTTTGGATAGGTATGTCCCCCCAAAGTTGACCTTATCATTCTCAGTCACCTTTTCGGGTGCGTCTTCATACCACTTGTGTCCTGATGGAAGTCCGTACTACTTACACGTTTCTCACAAGATGATCTTTGCAATATTATCATGTTTCCAAGATTCTTACTGTTTCTGTGTGAGTTTAGAACAATGTGAGGCACTATTTCTCGTCCATCGCACAACCTGTACACATTAACTCCTGCCCTACATTTTAGACTATTTGTCCCGAGGGCGTGATCTTGAGCTGCCATGATTAATCCCTCTGTCTCCTTTTTAAGAATTTCCTTCTTCAACTAATCCCAAATGTCTGCCTCTTTTCGTCTCGGATTTCATCATAAGCTAAGGGTGTAAATGCTTTTCCATATAACTTTGCTTTCTATTTTCAAACTCTTCATCTTTTGTTTGCCCTTCTCATATTATTATTATTATTATTATTATTATTATTATTATTATTATTATTATTATTCATATTTTTATCACGTGCTTTCACTGCACTACCGAGCGCAGCTCTGTGTGCCTTGAGTATGTACTGTGGTTTGTTGTGGTGCTTTTACTTTCACTGAATTGAAAGTGTTTTACGTAGTATGTGCGCGGTGCCTAGTAATGCTCTTTTCTGTATGTTACATATACTTGTCCTAAATGCGCCTACTATAATGGGAATTGTTTCTGTTTTAGGCTCCACATTCGAGTTACTTGTATTTCCAGATCTTTATCATTATTATTATTACTATTATTATTATTATTATTATTATTATTATTATTATTATTATTATTGAGTGAGAGAGCGGTGCATGCCATCAAAGTGACACAAGCTAAAATATACGAAGCCCAGTATACCCAAAATGACTACCTATCTGATAAGGGTACACCAGGCACATGCATCACAACGATATGTGCACAACATAGTGATCTCATATCAAGATAAACAGCGCATGACCTTGCAGGTGGGGGCTCAGTTAGAATTTTCTTCAGATTGATTAGCCCATCCCGCTCAAAAGGTCCCTGAATAAGGGTTGTTTAAGGATGATGAACAAAACACCCATGTTTCCAAAGGTGAATTATCCAAACTCCAAAGAATTCTTCTCAACACATGGCTATGATGCTCCCCCCACCCACTAATTCTGCTTGTGATCAGATGCACATATCGTCAACCACTAAGGGACATGCTCAACTGGTTATGGTCAAACAACTGACAAGCAAATCTGTGGCATTGAGCAGAATATTTGCTGTAGCTCATCTTCTAGACCAAGACAAAACACTGTACATAATAACACTTCCAATCAATTAAGATCAGAAGCCATGAGAGCCACTGTCTTGTGCTGCATTAGGACATTAATTATTATCATCATCATCATCATCATCATCATCATCATCATCATCATTATTA
>NC_068992.1:28612244-28612448 GCF_001194135.2 Octopus bimaculoides | reverse complement strand
TATGTGTGTGTGTGTATTACCATGTCCTGTTGAACATAGGTGTCGTGAAATATTCAGATGTTTCAAACGAGATTTTTGACCCCGTTTCTGCCTCATGCATTTTTTGGGGAATGAATTTTCGGATATCTATCCAAATTTTTACAGAGATCTGTTGAAAACTTGTGGAGTTGTGTCAAGGAATTATACCATATATATATATATATA
>NC_068992.1:28608904-28611811 GCF_001194135.2 Octopus bimaculoides | reverse complement strand
AAAATCACAGGGTTCGAACGAAATGTTTTGTTGATATCGCGAGCAGTTTCAGCTGCTTTACGACCTTTCTTGCAGTTGAATAGCAAAATTGCTCGAATATCGCGCTTTGATAGTTCCATTTCAGATGATTGTAACAACGGCGAAATTAATATCAATGTTAATTTATTGATGCATTAGTGCAAGTCTCTGTCTTTATTAGCAGACAATTGCAAAAAGAGACCGGAAGAATAAGTACTAGGCTTCCAAAGAATAAGTCCTGGGGTCGATTTTCTCGACTAAAGGCGGTGCTCCAGCATGGCTGCAGTCAAATGACTGAAACAAGTAAAAGAGTAAAAGAGTATATACTCACATTACTGACTATCAACGAGATAGTACTTGGTTTTGCAACCATAATATCTTACAAAGTATATTAAAAACCAACAAGTCAATAGCACTCTTTCCTTTTCGTGTTAACAATAAGATATTCTCGTTTACGTGTACATCTATGTAAACAATGCGATCGTAGATTGAAAAAGAAGTAGGAAATGTGCGTATATGCATATTTCAAGAGTCATTGCTCTTTCATCAGCATCTCATCCAGCCCATCAACACTCCACAAATACATTGCTTAAATACCCGCAAAGTTTAGCGGTGTGACGATATTGAATAGATCAATTTACATATTGAACATATTCTTGGCAGCTGGTACGTAAATATTAATTACTAGGAAATCATTTTGCAACAATAATACAAAACTAAGTCTATTAAAAGTTTACAAGTCAATATGTTTCTTACCTTCTTGCGTTAGCAGTGCGATATTCTCATACTATGACTGCAAAACGAAATGCTATGTCCTTGTTAGTAGTTAATATTTACGTAGCATCTGCAAGGAATGTGTTTAATATGTAAATTGGTCTATCCAATAATGTCACACCGCTAATTTAGCGGGTATTTAGGCAATGGAGGAAATGCTTTGTGACATTTTTATTAAGTCTCTTTACTTAAAATATTCAAATATCACCGATGCCATTTTTAACTTCCATAATTTCGGGGATAAAAAAAGAAAGGACCAGTGAAAAACTGGAAGTGCAATAGTCAATCACATTCCTTCCCCAGTTTTTCTTATCGATTATTTGTTATGGTCACTAAACTTCGGCCATGCTGGGGCACATCCTTGAAGGGTTTTAGTCGAGTAACTCGACCCCAGTAAATCGACGTTTTTCTTTTAAGACGGGTACTTATTCTATAGGTTTCTTTTGCGTAACTGCTAAGTTACGGAGGCGTAAACAAACCAGCACCGGTGTCAAGCGGTAGTGAGACAAACACAAAGACACACACACACAAACGCACACACGCTCACACTCAAACACATATACATAAGCTTCCACACATTTTTTTATTCTTCCACTTACAGATTGTATTTTTAATGTGCATGCTGGTTGGTGTTTTTTTTCTCTGAAAAACCCTAGTTTTTTTCAGACTGATACTTAAGTATTTAGTAACAAAATTAAGTGCACCAATTATTATTGGCATAACGGTATGGTCTAAAAATATGTATATATTTATGTATAGCATAAATGTACGTAGGTAAAGATAAAGAGACAGAAATAGAGAAGGATAGATGGAGAGAGAGTAGAAAAAAGATCGATTAAGTATGAAGAGAACTAGACAGAAGATAAGGAAACTATATAGTCAGATAAGAGAGACAACAAAGGAGGACAGTGTACTGTAGAGGCGGACATGTATCGAAGATTAAGAGAACCAGAGACAATACGGCAGACACGTTTATTATGTTTGGGGTTGTTTTTGGTTTTAGTATTCTGATAAGGTCTTTGTGATAGGAATTCTGTTTTCGTGGTGCTTCGGTACGTAGATAACTTTTAATGAGCAATTGACGCATTCTTATGAATAGTACACTCTAAAAATTACCACCAAAACCAACAGCGATTAATAACTTTGTAGATGGTTTCCATAAAAATAAATTGTTTCTGATTGCGAATGGCTTGATTCACGTGAAATGATTTCTGCAAAAATAACAAAGACAACAGAAGAAAGACGAAACAACAACAACAACAACAATAATAATGAAGATAATCATAATAATAGTTTAAAAGTTTGGCACAAAGCTAGTAATTTTAGGAAGAGGGTATTTAGTGTACTCCATCGACCTCATTGCTCAACTCGTACTTATTTTATCGACTTCGAATGGATGAAATGCGAGCTCGACCTCAACGGAATTTAATCTCTTCACGTAAAGATGTGGAAGAAATTCCGCTAAATATTTTGTCCAATGAGCTACCGATTTAGTCAGCTCACCACCTTTCTACTAGCTACAATGTGTTTTTTATCAACCATTAAGGGTTTGCAAAATGTTAGAGGATGGTACAAGACGATACCCGATGGTATATGTAATACAATGCAGCATTACATAAAACGTGTGTAAACAGTAAGACAACGAAAACAAGGAAACAAAAACGCAAACAACAAATTCCTCCAAAGGAGAGAGATTTCCGAGGACTGTCCGTGGAACTCCACCACTAAATCACAGATGCCCTTACAACTAGAGCACGTGTTGTTTCACTATCATCTTTCCTCAGCCTACTGGAGCATGCTCCAAACAGGCCGGTCCACTGGAACAATCCTTGACAGTCTCATCTACTTTCTAACGAATTTGATGGGAGGCAGCACTTCCCTTTTATCTTCACTTTCCTTTTCAAGTGAGACTTAAAAAAATGATGAGGATTTGGTCAAATTAGGCTTTCAGTCTTGTCCACCGTAAAATCTCTTTTGCTAACGCCATCAGATGGATAAACAATGCCTTTTCATCAAGCGATGCTGGGAGGGGGGGAACAGACACACAAACATATATACACACACACACACACACACACAAACACACACACACACACACACACACACACACACACA
>NC_068992.1:28607138-28607991 GCF_001194135.2 Octopus bimaculoides | reverse complement strand
TTGTTGTCCTTCCTATCAATATATATATATATATATATATGTAAATATATAAAAATAAAAAGATAAAGAGAGCAATGGTAAGGTTGGAGAAGTATTTTATGGATAGAGTCTTACAGCTGTTTCTGGGAAGATCCAGTACTTCCCTTCATCGGAGACAGAAAAAATAAGGTAATCTATTATTATATCCATATTTTTAGTATGAAGTGGTAAAGAGTGTGATGCGCTGAAAAAAGAGAGAACAGTACTTGAAGTGTAGTTTCATTCCAGTAGTAAATATCCGTGTAGAAATCCGTGTAAAGTAATCCTTGTGGAGATAATCCGGAAATAGATGATGGAGTGAAGCCTGGTACAGCATAGATAGCAGAGGTGAATATATGCCATACTGCGATGGATTTTTGCTTGTCAAGTGAAATGAGCGGTAATTAGGTCAAGTCATGAAGACAGAATGTGAAAGGGGATAGAAGAGAGATAGAGGTGGAGGATGGTAGCGGTATATTTTAATGGTCAGTTGATCTTACAGGATAGAGGGGATGAGCATATAGAGAGAAGGAGGAATGGAGGGATGAGGTTAAAAGGTCTAGTGAGTAGGAAGGAATGCGCGTATGTATGTAGTATATAGGTGGTGGGAGTATGAGTGATAAACCAAGGACAGGGATAAAGGGAGAGATGGGTGGGAAAGGTAGTTAGTAGTATCATATTCTAGAATGCAGCCAAACCTATTTATAGACGGTGGAAAGGGATTGAAAGAAGTGACGTAGTCTGTATGCGTTGGTGGTGTTGTGAATTAGGGAGTAGAAGAAATAGATTTGGGGGTATATATATGTGGTGATATGATCGAAAGGAAATAATCTAA
>NC_068992.1:28605435-28606081 GCF_001194135.2 Octopus bimaculoides | reverse complement strand
GACTTCAGTTTGAAAAATTTCCATGATGTTTCATATTTAGATGCTTTTATTAAATTCATTCAATTCTTAAACATAAATAAATCTTGGAATTAAATGGTTTTGATTTACTGTCAGGTGATTTTTGGCCAACCCTGTATATACGTTTGTGTGCGTGTGTGTGTGTGTGTGTGTGTGTGTGTGTGTGTGTGTGTGTGTGTTTCTGTGTGTATTATACTCAAATCATTCACGCACAGACGTGGTAAAGTATTTACATACACGTTTGCGTACAACTGTATGTTACGCCTAATTTTGTCGTCCATAATGTTTGCTCAACCTAACAGGAAGAAATCGCCAACTGACAACAACAGCAACACACACACACACACACACACACACACACACATACACACACAGATTACACACACAGATATCTGTGTGTGCATGTGTAAATGAATGTATATATACGTATATACATAGAAGTTTGATGTGTTAGCGTATACACGTGCAAGTGTGTGTGAGTATACATACACACACACATATATGTACATATATATACGTATATGTCCATATACATATATATATATATGTGTGTGTGTGTGTGTGTGTGTGTATACACATACGTATATGTCCATACATATATGTATATATATATATATATATATATATA
>NC_068992.1:28602160-28604832 GCF_001194135.2 Octopus bimaculoides | reverse complement strand
TATATATATATATATATATATGCGTGCATGTATACGTATGTGCGCGTAATATAGTTTTATGTCTTGTCTTTTATACACCAGTTACTGATGGAGTCGTTGGGAGTCCGTTGAGACAAATTGTATATCAGTTTTCCCCGTGTGCCGTTGTGTGCGAGAGCTTAGACCTCTGCAAATAACTTGTGTATCCGCTTCTTGTCCTGTGATACTCGATGGCTCCATCATCTCATTTTATCTGTAATATAATCCAAAGTTGAAGTACCTAAGATTGTGTAGTAGCATCTTAATTTCTTATCTGTATCTTCGAACTCTGCTCTTAAAATCTATATCCCACAGCACACAGAGAAATAGAAGATGCAAATGCACACAGGAGTTTGATTTTGTTGTTCGTAGTGATGTTCCTGTTTCTTCATCTTAGTTTCTGTTGCAGTTCTTGCGAGGATTTCAAGCTTTGACCTTATGTCATTGGTAATTATTCTCAGTTTATTGAACATCTGCCCTTTTTTAGGAATGTTGAGATGGGCACTGTTGACATTTTCAATAAGTTACGTTTAGTGGGTCCTGGATAAATGTACTACATTTGATGACTGGCATGCTGCTCATTAATTGACAGAAAGAACGGGCATCATTAGCCGTCATCCATTTCCAAATATCTCACGTATAAATCTAAGCGCATAATTCTGGTAAACCTCTTTAGCTGATGAAAAAAACCACGTGAAAGGGTTGTGACAATATGGAGCCAGTAGCTTAAAGTTAGAGATTCGAAGCCTGCTTCTTCAACTTTTGATTTTCTTTTATTATTTTTCGTTGCTTCTAAATGGTTATCGGAGTCGTTTATTCTGTATTTTCTCATTCTGTTTTGTTACAAAGTATTTAGTTTTGGTTTGTATTTCTTAGTAAACACATTTTCTTTATATAAACGGAATTCGACTGTTGTGTTTCCGTTCCTTTGATATAAATGGAAAAGTTGGTATTTGGAATGTTTCTTAGCGGGCAAAGATCCAGATGTTTTTCCGGTACAGACGAAAGCCTTGTGAGTGAATTTAGTAGACGGAAACTAAAAGAAACGCGTCATATATATATATATACGACGGGCTTCTTTCAGTTTGTGTGTATCTTTGTGTCTGTGTTTGGCCTCTCATCATCCTTGACAACTGGTGTTGGTGTGTTTACGTCCCCGTAACTTAACGACTCGGTGAAAGAAATCGATAGAATAAGTACTAGGCTTACAAAGAATAAGCCATGGGGCTCGATTTCTTCTACTAAAACCCTTTAAGGCGGTGCTCCAGCAAAGCCGCAGTCAAATGATTGAAACAGGTAAAAGAATAAAAGAATAATATGTGTGTGTGTGTGTGTGTGTATGTTTGTATGTAAGTTTATGCATGTGCGTGTGCATGTTATGTGTATGTGTGTGTGCTTGTGTATGGTGCATATGTATGTGCGAACGTACGCAAGTAGGCACGTACGCACACACACACACACACACACACACACACACACACACACACACACACACACACACACACACACACACACACAAAACTCCACTTTATGTTGCCATGTTTAATACTGACCCGATATAGATTTTGTTTTTCTAGGAGACAGTATTTTCAGGAGGGGAGCGTTACATTGTTATTATACCTGGTGAGACCCATGAAAATTATATTTTCCTTTATTTTATTTTGAACATTTATAAACTTCTCTTTTGTATTAACAATTTTTACGTTCACTGCAGTAGAGAAATAATTAAGTTAATTAAGAAAATGAAAAGATCTTAAAGGCGTAGGAGTGGCTGTGTGGTAAGTAGCTCGCTTCCGAACCACATGGTATATATATATATATATATATATATATATACATATAAATATCGGTTATAAGCGATAGTGGTGTCAGTTAGACCTAGAGGTTTCAGGTAATGCTGAGTAAGTGCTATGGATAGATCACAGTTAGGTTCCAGATTCGGTGATTATGCAAATAAGGGGTCCAACGTAGGTCATATATTAGCATGTGAATATAAGGATTTATTTTTCGTAATGAGATGAAAAAAAGAACAAGGCTGTGTATAATATAGAACATTTATAAATAGAAGGTCGTACAGCTGTTTCCAGGATATTTATTATATCCCTTCATCTATCTATATTCCTTCTATCTTTCTACACTCTAATATCTTTCTCTCTCTTTCACCCTTATCCCCCCGTTCCTACCTTCTTTTTATATTCACTGACCATTCTGGTACACTTTCCCTTATCTCTATTTTTGTATTCCTTTAATTATTTTCTTCTTCCATTTTCTTCTATTTCTCCACACCTTCTTTTCTTCCTCTTCTTTATTCCTCGCCTCCAGTTTTTGATTTGACCCTATTAATACATTCCCTGCTTTTAGGTCACTTTAAACATAACCCTGGACTCAATAACACTGTGTATAAACTCTGTATTTGGAATGACCAATTTCAAAGACTGTTGGATTTTACTCACAGGGTATTGAAATCTTATATGCATACTATTCTGCTTAAACAATGGATTTACAAATACAATATCCCTACATTCACTCTCTATTTCCTATCTTAACTAAACTAACTATTATTTAACCATCCTCTCACACCGTCTCCGATGAAGGGATATAATAAATATCCTGGAAACATCTGTAAGACCTTCTATTTATAAATGTTATATATT
>NC_068992.1:28600647-28602058 GCF_001194135.2 Octopus bimaculoides | reverse complement strand
TATATATATATATATATATATGTATGTATGTATGTATGTGTGTGTATATGTTTGTGTGTCTATGTTTGTCCCCCAACATCGCTTGACAAACGATGCTGGTGTGTTTACGTCCCCGTAACTTAGCGGTTCGGCAAAAGAGAATGATAGAATAAGTACTAGGCTTACAAAGAATAAATCCTGGGGTCGATTTGCTCGACTAAAGGCGGAGCTCTAGCATGGCCACAGTCAAATGACTGAAACAGGCAAAAGAGTAAAAAAGAGTAAAAGAGTCTCATGCAATATCACAAGGGCACCAGTTCGTTTGTGGCTGCATATTCTTGTTTGAACATTTCTCACCGTTCAGCTGTTCGCATTGAACTCATATCCCTTCGTGGGAGGGTTTTCCTGATATTCTGCTCGCTGCCTCTCGTTCATATTATTTCATTACATTTCTCTCTCTTGCTATTGTCGCACATAAATAAATAAATGTTTACCATCCGTAATCACTTTACGCGGACGAGGTAGTGTCAACAAGTCCCCGGATTAGTTACGATTAATAAAAAGTAAATACTTTACCTAAGTTTTAGCATCTTCTCCTTCGAAATAGTTACCTTGCGCAGCAATACATCAGTCCCAGCTTTCCTGTCACTTTTGGAATCCGTCCTGGAAGTCGTTTTTCGTAAGCGAGTCGAGGACTTTCTGGTGTTCGACAACGGTGTTAAAAAGCTACCTTGGAGCTGCATTTTCATCTTGAGGAAGGAATGGAAGTTTGCATGTGCTAAATCTGGTGAATAGGGCAGGTACGGAAGCGATACCATGTTGTTTTTGGCGAGAAACTCACATGTGTGCAACATGGTGATCTCATATCAAGATTAACTGCGCATTACCTTGCAGGTGGGGCCCGGTTAGAACTTTCTTCAGGTCGAGTAGCCCATACCGCTCAAAAAGTCCCTGAATAAGGCTTGTTTAAAAATGATGAACAAACACTCATGTTTCCAGAGGAGAATTATTCAAATCCCAAAGAATTCCTCTCAACATATGGCTATGGTACCCGCCATTATTTCTGCTCGTGATTAGAGATGCACATATCGTCAGCCACCAAGGGACATGCTCAAATGGTTATGGTCAAACAACTGACAAGTAAATCTGTGGTATTGAGCAGAATATTTGCTCTAGCCCATTTTTTTAATACCAAAACCAAACAATGACCATGATAACACTTTCAATCAGTTTAGATCAAAAGCCATGATTATTATGATTTAGTTAAATATTGTAATATAATAGATATATTAGCTGCTGGGATTTTCAGCATAAAATGATATTGGTCACTATCTATATCTATATATATTTACATATGTGTATTTACACACACACGCACACACACACACACACACACACACACACACACACACACACACACACACACACACAC
>NC_068992.1:28593247-28599958 GCF_001194135.2 Octopus bimaculoides | reverse complement strand
TAGGTATAATAAAAAAATATTCAGACAAATACATAACAAAAATACCAGGACTTACAAATATATATAACATACAGAAAATTGCACTACTGGGTACTGCACACATTCTACGCAAAACAATTTCAATATAGTAAACATAAGAGCACCACAGCAAACCACAGCACATACCCAAGGCGCACAGAGCTGCGATCGGTAGTGAAGTGAAAGCACGTTATAAAAATAAAACTACTGAACAATAATAATAATAATAATCGACAATGCAGAGAAACAAAAGGAGAAGAGATACGAAAAACTAATCGAAGAGTGCAGAGAACAGTGATGGACTGTCGCGTATTACCACCTGACAGTGGGGGCTAGGGGCTTCATTGAAAGAAAACTGACAACGCTATTCAAAAGATTTGCATTTTCAACCTCGGAACTGAGAAAACTAAGGAGAATACAGGAGGCGGTCGAAAAAGCCAGCTTCTATACATGGCTGAAGCAAGAAGACCAAAAATAGCTTGAAAGTCATAACATGCCGGCAGGAAAATAACATCATTAGGTGAGACAGGCTGACACTGAAGTGGCTTCGCTGATTGACAGGTGACGGTCTCGGTTAGAGAATGCGTGGGCTAAGATTACGCGCCCTCCATTGTCAGTTAAAGTTTAGACAGTGTCACATGACAACTTGCTGGGGCTGCCTGCTGGAGCCTAGCAGCGGGTAAGACTACGTCAAAACGTCAAAACGGTAGAGGAGTAGGGTCCGAAACCGGACGTGGTTCCTCCTGATGATGTCTTGAGCTAACTGGATCCTATAAAGGAGCCGTTGTGGGAGCAGACCACGAAACATGGTTGAAATTCCATAAATGCCCTGATGCAGTGGCTCTCATGGCTTCTGATCTTAACTGATTGGAAGTGTTATCATGCACATTATTTTGTCTTGGTATAAAAGATGGGCTACAGCAAATATTCTGCGAAGGGAACGGTCCCAACTTATGGATAGTAAGAGCTCTGCAGTCTTGGTTGACTCCTTTGCCAGCCAGCTGGAGAAGTGAGACATGGCAAGTATCTGACGCCTTCAAATAATCAGTGCTCCGGGTAGGCTGTACTCGTTAGCTTATTAATAATAATAAGTGTTTCAAATTTTGGCACAAGGTCAACGATTTCAGGGCAGGAGGTAAGACGATTACATGCACTCTAGTGCTCAACTGGTATTTATTTATTTATGGTATCGCCCCGAGAAAGGATGAAAGGTAAAGTCGACATCGGCGGAATTTGAACTGAGAACGTAAAGCTACTGCTAACGATGTGCTAACGATTCTGCTAGTTCACAGCCTTAGATAATACTAATAATAATAGTTTCAAATTTTGGCACAAAGCCAGCAGTATTGGGGGAGGGTGCAAATCGATTACATCGACCCTCCCCAACATTTAACTGGTACGTATTTTATCGACCCCGAAAGGATGAAAAGCAAAGTCGACCTCTGCCACAAGGGCCAGAATAATATTTAGGATAATAGAAAGACAAAGGAGTGTATGGTAATTTACATAAACACATGTAAGCAATACAAATATTAATAATTAATAAAAACAATAGCAACGAAATTCCCCTGTAGGGGGAGTAGCACCCTGGCGTAACCAAGGAACCCTTCTGATCCTGGATCATCCAACCTCAAAAGCCACTACATCTTCATCTGCTCTCACCATCCAATAGGCACAAGCTTAGAATAGCACCACTCAGGTCATCTTCGTCACATTCATCCACCTTTCAGAAAATTTACTGGGGAGGGGACAGCACTACCCTCTCAATCCTCTTCATCTTTGTTTTTGAAGGGAACGATTTGCTGGCTTTATATTGCTTACCCAGAAGAATTAAGCAACGTTTGTTCATTTATCATTAATTTCCATATAGTATGAAGTTTATCTCCATATTTTTCTTTAAAAAATTAATAGAAATCTTTAGCTGGTTCTAATTCTTTCCATTCTCTATTGATATCTTTATTTGCGTTTCCTCAATAATATTAGTAAATTTCGCGGTCAATGGTATTGGATATGGTTACCTTCAAACAAATTTCCTGGATCTGAAACATCAGACAGCAGAAAATTAATGAACATACTAGATGTTAAAAACCGTCGCAATAATTACTTGCTTCATTTTACATAGGATTCCTGTTGCAGGAGATAAATCACATTGTAGCAAGTAAATTGGAAGATCATTCATGTTAAATTACGATATACTTTCATCATCGTGTAATTCTTGTTTTAATAAAATATACTATGGTAACTCGCCTATTACTGTCTTCTACTCCTGAGGCTCTCAGCTTGAAACTTTAAATGTGTTTCCTTTCCAGGTAGAAAAGTAAAATTAAAAAAATTAAATTATATTTTTACGTTTCGATTCTGTTGGGTTGGGGAATAATCCATGGGAGTTTTCTTTTTTTTTTCAAATTTAAAAATACACGCAGAAATAAAACGCATTGGTAAAATGCTTTATGTTATTTAAAAGAGAAGTTTTTGTTCTACAAGTTAGTATGTTTTGATTTTTTTATTTTACTGATTTTTGTGCATTTTCAGATCATTGAAATGGAATGTCAAGTGGACAAAACAGCATTTTCGACACCATTTACTTTTACGTTTGATTAAGGTGTTAAGGCCACCGAAGCTGCTCGTGAGATTTGTGCAAATGGAATGTAGTGAAAAAACTGTGGTGAAGCACCTTCTCTCAATGAGCAAGGTTCAGAAACTCAGCGCTTGGGCGCCACACACTTTGAGAGATACAACAAAAATTGACACTCTGCAATTCGCCGTCTGTTTTGCTCGCTCGACATCGCTCAACACATAGTCACAAACAACGTTTTCTTTACCGCATTGTCATTGGCGGTGAAAAATGGTGCCTTTACATCAATATGAAGCAGTGAAAAGAATGGCTCAGCCTCGACAAACAAGCGACTCCGCGAGCAAAACAAGATCTTCATCCTCGAAAGACCATGTTGTGTGTGTGGTGAGACTGGAAAGGCATAATTTATTACGAACTGCTTGAGCGCAACCAAACACTGAATGCGGAGCTCTACGTTCAATGACTCACCGATACAACGAAGCAATTCAGCAAAAAAGACCGAATAAGTGAAATGGCATTCTTTTGCAACACGACAACGCCCGTCCCTCACATCGCCAATATGACCAAAGCCACGATTCAAATCTCGAATGGGAAGTGCTGCCTCATTCTCCATGCTCTTCAGACTTGGCAGCGTCGGGCTTTTATCGACCGCGTTCGAATGCATTGTGCGGTGTATCTTTCAATAATGCCGTGGAATTGAAGGCTTGGTTGGACGAATTCTTTGAGTCAATACCGGAAGATTTCTATCGCCAAGGCATCGAAAAACTTATTGAACGCTGGGAGGAAGTCGTAAACAACAACGGAGAGAATATTATTGGTTGATTTGTTATAGGCTCTTTGTTTAAAATAAATTTGAAAAAAAATGTTCATGAATTATTCCTCAACCCAATATAATACTCTTCGTATTGCAAGTGATGATAGGAAACAGAAGCATTTCTAATATCACTGATGTAAAATAAAAGGCAAGTGCTGGCCATTTATTGATTTGAGCAGACATTTTATCAATTTCTCAATGATAACCATGGCGTATAGTGTAAAATGTATTTATTATGGAGTATAATGTAAAATCTATTTATAATCTGGGTGGAAAAATTCCTGGGATTCTACATATCTAGAAAATGTAGGTATAACCAATCCTACGAAGGATAAAAAAAACTGAAACTTCGAAGTCATTGTCACCTGTCTTTTTGTTAATGTATAATAAATATTATAGCAATTTCTTGCTTTTGTAAGTACATCTGTACTTTTATTCAGTGTAATATTGTTGCGTTCTGAGATTTCCAAAACTTCCTCATCAATCACATTACCACAAATAACTGTTCCTTATGTTGTACATTTAATTATCTACGAAAATTTAAAATAAGGCCCTGCATAAGTCAGCCAACATGAGATTGATCGAATATTGAAATGTGAGATTGAGCGCACACATTTTCAGTTTAGAGGAAACCACTTGAGAAAATGCAGAGTCAGATGGGCATTAAAATCAGTTATTTGTCTGTGAATCTGTTTAGAATTGTGTGAACATTTTTCACCATCAATTTGTTTGTCAAGCATGGCGACGCTATCAGATGAGTCACAATTGCATATTTTACAAAGCTTTCAAACTTAAGATTTCCCGACAGTGAAACTTAAAACTGTTTAGACAATGTTTGTGACAATTGAAATATGTTTTTAACCAGGTTTATGCAGGCATATTTTCTTGTAGGCATTTTCTTCTAAATTACTACCTTTATTGCATTCTTTCTCAATTACTATGATCTGAGTGTTAGGCTAAATCTTATACAAATTCTAAAATTACGCCGAACACAAATTTCTAAACACATTTATAGAACAACTAAATGAAGTCATAATAATTGATTAACATTTCCAGATATTATCTTGCGGCTGCGCAATGAGACCGTATAAAGTGTATTCAAACACTGGAAGATAAAACTAGACTTCGAAAACTTTGTTGCAAAACCAAATTTCATTTAAAGGAAGCAATGAATCTAAAAATACTTCATTACCCATACAATAAATTAGCAAAATCTACTTAGCTTTATGAAGGTTATATTAAAAGAGTTAAATTTGCTAAATTTCCGAAAGATAAAGCTAAATTCTGCAACCTATATTCTAAAATTCTGATCAGACACTCCCATATGTGCATTTGTTCAATAGATCTTGCAATTATAATCAAGTTGCCATTTTAAAAGTTTCAAAATCTATTTACTTACGAAATCCCGAGAAATTCCCTGAAGGTTTGTAATATGTAGGATTCTAACATCTTAAACACACGCACGTATATAATAGCTATATTTCTTACAGAGTTCTTTCTCACTCTCTCTCTCTCTCTCTCTCTCTGAAAGTTACAACTTTAGTATATCTATTTACTTCTAAAGTCATGCCTAATGATTACAAACTTGCCACTGAAGATAATATTTCCTTACACAGCTTGATTAGCCAATTATGTGATAAGTTTAACACAAATGTAATCTCAGCCACATTCTCCAAAAGGCATGAATCTCTGCTTTCGCTATCGAAATTACTTTAATGTCACTGTAATCAAATCCTCGGCCTTTACTCCTGGAGAAGTTTTGTTCCATTCATTTCACTCAAAGCAAACTGGCTCTCATATCGATATGTCCACATCTCTTCATTTATTATTGGTGTTAACGCCAGCGTAGAATATGTTAACCCTTTACCCACCTTATTTTGGTATGCATGCGTGATCAAATAGATATCTACATATGTTGTTGGCACTCCGTCGCTTACGACGTCGAGGGTTCCAGTTGATCCGATCAACGGAACAGCCTGCTTGTGAAATTAACGTGCAAGTGGCTGAGCACTCCACAGACACGTGTACCCTTAACGTAGTTCTCATGGATATTCAGCGTGACGCAGTGTGACAAGGCTGACCCTTTGAATTACAGGCACAACAGAAACAGGAAGTAAGAGTGGGAGAAATTTGTGGTGAAAGAGTACAGCAGGGTTCGCCACCATCCCCTGCCGGAGCCTCGTGGAGCTTTAGGTGTTTTCGTTCAATAAACACTCACAACTCCCGGTCTGGGAATCGAAACCGCGATCCTATGACCGCGAGTCCGCTGCTGTAACCACTGGGCAATTGCGCCTCCACCATACATACATATATTTACTTACATAGTCATGAACATATAATAATATCAATAACAACAGGCATAATAATAATATCCTCTACCTGCTCCTCCGTCTCGTCGTCGTCATCATCATCATCATCAACAACAATAATAATGGTTTCAAATTCTGGCAAAAGGCCAGAAAATTCGGGGAAGGGTTAAATCGTTAGCATCGACTCCAGTATTCAACTGGTACTTCTTTTATCGATCTCGATAAAGAACGCAATGCTTAAAATTGGTTTCAAATTTTGGCAGAAAGCCAGCGGTTTTGGGAGATGGGTTAAGTCGATTATGTCGACTCCAGTGGCACTTATTATATCAACCCTGAACGGACGAAAGACAAAGTCAATTGCGGCGGAATTTGAAATCAGAACGTAAAAACGGATGAAAAGCCGCTATGCATTTTGTCCGGTGTGCTAACAATTCTTCCAGTTGACCACATTGCACAACAACAATAATTATGATAATCCTTTCCACTATAGGCACAAGGCCTGGAATTTTGAGGGAGGAGGTAAGTCGATTACATCAACCCCAGTGCATAACTGGTACTTATTTTAGCGACCCCGGAAGGGTGAAAGACAAAGTCGACCTCGGTGGTATTTGAACTCAGAACGTAAGGATGGCCGAAATGCCGCTAAACACTTTATTTGGCTAACGATTCTGCCAGCTCGCCGCCTTACACAATAATGTTAATAAAAATATAATAATAATAATAATAATAATAATATACACTGGAAGCTATGCCAACACTATGGAGTAACAACAGAAAAAAGATGGTATAAACACACGCCAGAAAAGGTCACAGAAAACGAGAAAGCAACCATACTCTGGGATATGCCAATACACACAGATAGAGAAATTAAGGCAAATAGACCAGATATTGTTGTCAAAGATCATGAAGAAAAAAAAAATGCTTTCTAATTGATGTATCAATACCAGCAGATGACAACGTTTCTCTAAAAGAAATGGAAAAACTTTAAAAATACA
>NC_068992.1:28591855-28592913 GCF_001194135.2 Octopus bimaculoides | reverse complement strand
ATAATAATAATAATAATAATAATAATAATAATAATAATAATAATCCTTTCTACTTTAGGTACAAGGTCTGAAATTTTTAGGGAGGGAACTAGTCGATTACGTCGACTCTAGTGTTTCACTGGTATTTAATTTATCGACTCCGAAAGGATGAAAGGCAAAGTCCACCTCGGCGGAATTTTAACTTAGAACTTAAAGACGGACGAAATGAATAATAATGACATGCAGCGTTTATCTTGATATGAGGTCATCATGTCGCGCACACGTGGTGATGAACGCGCCTGGTGTGCCTTCATCGGACAGCAGTCATGATGTGTATAATATGACAAAGCTGGCCCTTTGAATTACAGGTACAACTAATTTTTTCCAGCTGAACGAACTGGAGCAATGTGAAATAAATCACTGTCGGGAATGCAACTGATGATCGTCGCCGAATACCCTAAACTTGGAGTCACAATATTGCTCAATGTGGTGGTGAAGCGAACATGAAAGATACAATGAGACAAATACGAAAACAAGACTGTTTCTCTAGACCGAACGATAAATAAACGAATTATAGTAGAACAGGAATAATATATAAAACGATAAAGAGAGAACGGGGAAGAAAAAGTATGCAAACATTAAACGATAGACGTATTTGTATACATGGAACGCTTTTCGGATGTATCAGAGAATTAAGACAAAGTATGAGCGAAAGTAACGCTAACAGGAATGGGTATCGTCTTTTCGGACTTGGAAAAATATATGCAGAGAGACAAGACAAACTAAGAGCAAACTAAGCAAGTTATATAATGTAATATAATATAATATAATATAATAATATATATGTGTGTGTGTGTGTGTGTGTGTGTGTGTGTGTGTGTGTGTGAGTCTGTCTGTGTGTAAATATATATAAATATATATACATACACACACACACACACACATAAGAACGAGATACTGCAGCAGCCTCGGTTTCAGAGGACCTCAACTCTTCAATACCCTGCCAAAACATTTGAGAGACATGCAAGACATGGATACGGAGGTCTTCAAGACAAAACTTGACGCTTTCCTCTCCACGA
>NC_068992.1:28588603-28589312 GCF_001194135.2 Octopus bimaculoides | reverse complement strand
TTTTATCTGATCAAATTAATCCTATGGTTGCGAAACTGTTTCCGGAGGGAAATGCAATCTTTTAGGATGATAATTCAGCAATTTACACAGCTAAAGTTGTTACTGAATGACACGAGTAACATTCTAGTGAAGTTGAACATCTGATCTGGCCACCACAGTCCCCAAATCTCAATATCATTGAACATTTATGGTGCATTTTAGAAAAACAAGTAAGGAGTCGATATCCTCCACCATCATCACTACAAGAACTGGAGACTGTTTTAGCAGAAGAATGGACAAATATTCCTTTGAAAACAATTCAAACTTTGTATGAGTCCATACCTCGTAGAATTGAAGCTGTAATCACTGCCTTGTTAAAATAAATTTGTTTGAAATTTTAAGGAGTTTCCATTATTTTGTCCCACCCCTGTATATGCAGACGATAATGGTTCATGTTAGTGCACGTTAGGGACCGCATTAGAGCGGGTTTGCTCTTATGTCTAGCAATATAGGTGTTTCCTAACACCATAGTCACATTTAGTGATATTTGTAATCCTCCTCTTTGGTGAAGCATTGCAAACTGCTGTATCTATATATATATATATATATATATATATATAATACAGAGTAGAAAAAATTGAAAACGCAAATCATAGGCAGTCAAGCAGATTCCCGAATTCATATAGGAAGATATTCAATCAATGTAATTGGATCACATATATCTATACAC
>NC_068992.1:28584777-28586597 GCF_001194135.2 Octopus bimaculoides | reverse complement strand
TATATATATATATACACACATAAATATATGTACATAAATGCATGCATATATATAAATATATGTATGTATTTACATACATACATGCATATATATTTGTATATATATATTTGTATATATATATACATATGTGTGTGTGTGTGTGTGAAGGTGCGTGTCTTAGCGTATTCGGCTCACGATCGTAAGGTCGTGAGTTCAATTCCTGGCGACGCATTGTGTCCTTGAGAAAGTTACTTTATTTGAAATTGCTCCAGTTCCTTCAGCTGGCAAAAATGACTTATATCTGTATTTCAAAGGGCCGGGTTGTCACACTTTGTGCCATGCTGAAGCCCCTGAGCACTACGTTAAGAGTACACGTGTCTGTGGAGTGCTCAGCCACTTGCACGTTAATTTCACGATCAAGCTGTTCCGTTGATTGGATCAACTGGAACCCTCGTCATCGTAACCGACGGAGTGCTAATAGTATTTCCCAACCACATGGTTCCGGGTCCAGTCGCACTGTGTAGCACCTTGAGCAAGTTTCTTAGAGTTGGGCCGACCAAAACCTTGTGAGGATTTAGTAGACAGAAACTAAAAGAAGCTCGTCGTATATATGTGTGTGTGTGTGTGTGTGTGCGCGTGTGTGTGTATGTGTGTGCGCGCACGCGTATCTTTGTGTCTGCTCAACAACTAGTATTGACTAGTTTAAGCCCCTGTAACTTAGCGGTTCGGCGCAAGAAGGCGATAGAATAAGTGCTAGGTTTAAAAAGAAAATAATAGGATTAATTCATTCAACTGCAGAAAGTTCTTCAAGGCGGTACCCCATCATGTGTAATGATTTAAGTAAAAGAGATAGAAAAGATATAGATATAACGGCATGACAATTGGTTTCTCATTCCTTGAACATTCTAAGGCGGCGAGAAGGCAGAAACTTTAGCACGCCGGGCGAAAGGCTTAGCGGTATTTACTCTGTCTTTACGTTCTGAGTTCAAAATTCTGCCGAGGTCGACTTTGCCTTTCATCCTTTCGGGGTCGATAAATTAAGTACCAGTTGCATACTGGGGTCGATGTAATCTACTGGCTCCCTTCTCCAAAATTTCGGGCCTTGTGCCTAAAGTAGAAAAGATTCCTTGAACATTCTACATTATTTTATTTATTTGCATGGCTTATAATTTATTACGTCGGAAAAAAAAAACACAGCTATGAAATAGCTTGTTTTATCCGTCCAGAAAAATGTCCATTTCTGTGTGTACGTGAAAGTGAAAGGACATGATAAATATCTTTTCCTAGCAGCCCGCTTGTAAACCTATTGATGGAAAAAAAACTTTGGATAGCGATATTAGAAAGAAAATACTGATTTGTGCGGTCATCCACCCTAATGTCTTAAAGAGAAGACACTAGCTACAGTAGATATATGATTCTGGAGAAACAATGATATATCGTCTTATCTATTTTATGTGATAACTTCTTCAGTTATTCATTTCCCCTTCATTTGTTCTCTTCGATTCAATTTATTTTTTGACCGGGTGACTTAGATTTGTTGTTTATTATGTATTTGTTTTTCGTTTAGACTATGATATGCTAATGAAATGATAAGAGCATCTTCAACGAGGGATATATGTCCTGTGAAATAAGGGTTCCTTCGGCAAATCGATTTATGCATGAACCTGACGAGTCGATATTTTCTTGTATTGGTAAAATAATACTGACATGTGATTTAATAATATTGCAGTAATAATTTTCTGGTTCAATATCGACGGAACATTTATAGAAACAGGCAATAAAACGAAATGGCCATCTCACTCCATTCTCATTATATATATATATGTATATATATATATATA
>NC_068992.1:28583464-28584101 GCF_001194135.2 Octopus bimaculoides | reverse complement strand
TGTTCGAAAGGTAACCACTCCTGAAGAAGTGCCAAACGTCTAAATCCAATGGACCAGTCACTGGATAAGTTTGGCACAGAAATGTTAACATAGAGTGGTGAATAAATCGATATATCGAATTTGAAGTCTCTGTCTCTTTTGAATATGAAAATTTAAAAGTTTAAAAATCTTATGATATAAATATAAACTGTGAGAACGACCCTTAAGGAATCTAATTAATGATCTCCTAAGGTAAGTTCTTATGCTATATTGGTAACGGTTGCTACATCCTCTGGAAAAAAATTATTATATATATATATATATATATAACCATACATGCATAGATATATAAGTATACACACATACATATATGTGTATACATGTATATATTAATATATGTATGAGACTTCTGGGAAGGGCTGATCATATAGAAAATATGGTTTACTGTCTGCTTAAACAATACTGAACACATAAACAGCACTTTGGGAATGAAATTCCAACAAAGAATTCCTTTTCTGATGTTAAGGAAAGAATAAATATTGTTAAGGTACATTATGTCAATTAACATGGCTTGTTTTTGTATGAAATCAAGTTCTGTGTCTTGTAGCTCACACACACACACACACACACACACACACACACACACACACACACACAC
>NC_068992.1:28582001-28583428 GCF_001194135.2 Octopus bimaculoides | reverse complement strand
CGCCCACACATGCACATAATCACACGCGCGCGCAAAGAAAGCAGTTACAGATTTTTGTAAAGGAAACCACTTTCGATATGATTGCCAGGAATTTTGATTTTTCCTGAGCCATACATTGAAACACATATAAAAATAGGTACTTCACAGAGTTAGAAGGACAAGCACATACACTAAGAGAAGATACAGTTTAATGAATATCGTGCCCTCCATTCAGACGAAACCCTTACAGCAGATGGTATAAGTTTCCTACAAATAATGAAATCCTCGTTGTATTTATTAATGAAAATGGAGAACCTCGTTCCAAAATAGAGAGAAAACTAATTCAAGAATTGCACTATCAATTAGGATCTCATAAATATCATTCTATCTTGGCATATTGTGTAATCGTCTTTTATTTCACAAAAGTTGTCACAAAAGTTGCACCATAATATTCAGTTTGTTGAAGAACGACGAAACCATGTCAAAAATAAATGATGATGCAAGTGTTCTACATAATTAAGCAGTAGCAGCAAGGTCTCGAGTCCTGTTTTTAAGAATGATGACATGTTTATCCTGTTTCTCGGGGAATCTACAAAGCAGACAGTAAACCAATGAGGGATTCCTACATTCTCTCTATTTCTTGCGATTCAGACCACTTTGAAAATGCGTTGCCTCGGAGGATGGCGAGGTAGATGCGCTAGAACAGCCACTCTGACTCACGGGGCTCGCTCTTGCGGAAAACCATCTCGGCCACGATAGTGATGAACAAGGAAATGGTCCGGAGGTAGGGCGAGAATGCCGGAGGTAGAGCGAGAATGCCGGACGTAGGGCGAGAATGCCGGAGGTCTCCACTGCAACAGGCTTGACCATAAACCTGTCGGATAGAGATCTATATTTTGACAGTTCGCTCTTCTCAGCCTGACGGGTAGTAGGACCTGGACTGGTAGTTATTGTGTGGTCTTGCAAGTTAAGGTAGGTTCATTATAATTCCCAGACAAGGGATGTTTTAGTTTCAGTAATATTTACACGACACATACCAAGAAGGTGAAGGATGAAGTTTGTAGTTTGTAAAAAATAAACAAACATTCTCCGCTGCAGTTGGGCAGAATGATTTACCTTTCACCAAGAGAAAACCAGAATCTGTTATAGAGCTACTAAGTATCTTCATCTTTTCATTTTCTTGTTTCATTCATTAGACTGCGGCCATGCTGGGGCACTGTCTTGGAAAGTTTAGTCGAACAAATCAACACTAGTATTTATCTTTGAAAAAATTCTTAAGTCAGGTACTTATTCCATCGTTCTCTTTTAACGAGCCGCTATGCGACGAGGACGCAAACAAATCAACACCGGTTGTCAAGCATTGGTAAGGGACAAGCGCAAACCACAAACACAAAGATATACACACATAGATGTACATTCATATATATATATATATATATATATATATA
>NC_068992.1:28576950-28581774 GCF_001194135.2 Octopus bimaculoides | reverse complement strand
CAAAGCAAGCTTCTTACCACACAATCACTCATGCCATCATCATGGATTATTTAACCTCAATCTAGCTAATTAGCGTAATTATTTTTGACAAAATGAAGCCATATTAAG
The DNA here is from genome assembly GCF_001194135.2 of Octopus bimaculoides. Lineage (NCBI taxonomy): Eukaryota > Metazoa > Mollusca > Cephalopoda > Octopoda > Octopodidae > Octopus > Octopus bimaculoides. Next base: position 28,581,666 of record NC_068992.1, on the reverse strand, counting down.
AAGAGCCGTAAATTTAAGCATTGACGTAAAAGCAAATTTCTCGAAGTCCTTTTAATAATATTAGTTTCAAATTTTAATGTGCCGAGCAGGTAGAATCGTCAGCAAGCCGAGAAAAATGCTGAGTGGTATTTCGTCCGTCTCTACGTTCAGTATAAATTCCGCCGGGGTCAACTTTGCCTTTCATCTTTTCGGAGTCGGTAAAATGTGTAGTAGTGCGCACTGGGGTCGACGTAATCGACTAGCCCTCTCCCTAAAAATTTCAGGCCCTGTGTCTGTAGTAGAAAAGAATACTAGTTTCAAATTTTTAATGCAAGGCCAGCAATTTCGTTGGGTAAGGTAAGTCGATTACATTGACCCAAGTGGTCAGCTGGTGCTTATTTTATTGATACCCGAAAAGATTAAAAGGGAAGTCGAGCCCAGCGGCATTTCAATTCGCAATGTAAAGTCGGAAGAAACACCACTAAGCATTTTGTCCGGCGAACTGATGATGTTGCAGCTCGTTAATAATATAGTCCTGTTAATAATATTATCTACAAATTTTGGCACTGGGCCAGCAATTTGGGGGTAGGGTTAGCCGACTACGTTGAGTCCCAGTGGTCAACTGGTACCTATTTTATCGAACCCGAGAGGATGAAAAGTCAAGCTCAGTAGTATTTGAGCTCAGAACATAAGACAAACGAAATGCCGTTAAGAGCTTTTTTTTTCCTGACGTGCAAACGATTCTACTAACTCGCCGCCATCATCACATTAATCATATTAACAATACTAATCTTGTCCATATATCCTACCTGTTTCTCTCTTAAATATGTGCCTAGTGATTTATTGTGGCATGAAGAGATCGGAATATTGCCAGATAGTTAGTATCATTGCTGTTAATAAAGACATAGACGGAAAACACAGCAAAATATATAAGAATTGGCAGAGTTTTTAGAAAAATAGCGATATTTCGTGTTATTTCTCATTGACAATTTATCAAATCAATGGAAACTGTTTTGAAGTTGTTGGCTGTGCATGCGAGAAGAGGATAATATATAAGATTATTTGTACTTTTCTTTCTATCTTTGCTGCACATAGATATGTTACATGTCTGTATATCAGTCTGTCTGTTTATATGCATGCTTCGTGTGTGTTTGCGTGTGTGAAGGGATTGCGTAGATGTTTGTCATATATGTGTATCCGCGTGTGTGCGTGTGTGCGTCTGTACGTGTGTTTGAGATTATAAAAAGTGAAAAGTACTCAATACTTGTGACAAAGTTTGTTTTGTCATATGATGATTCATTTTACTGAATCATCATTTTCGCCGCGGGAGCTCGCTAAAAGGTCAAAGAGATAAAGAGCGGTGACATTTAATGTCGTTGAATGGAAAAAAAAAAACGCTGAGAGACTGAATTGTGCACTAGTTGTACTGTTGCCATGGGTAACAACTTGCGGTTTGGCATCATACTGAAATAACAGAGGAAAGGGAACTGAGCTCCAATGAATTCAAACAAAAGCTAATACGTGTTTAGCTTGAAAATTAACGAAATCTTCATGCATAACGACCTATAAAATCTTGGATTTCTTATTAGAAGATTTTTTGTGATATGACAGAATATGGGATTTCTCGAATGAATATAGTCTGCATTCTTTGCATCTCTGGTGGTGTGCAGGAGTTCAATGACCATGGCCCGCAGTCCAGATTATATGTTATGGTTATGAGAGCAATAACATTGTATTTACCGAAAATTTCCACCCCTTATATAACTATTCGTTAGGAGATACTAAATTTTCTGTTTTAAAACTGTTTCTCATCACAGTCGAATATTGTCATTGATTGCTTTTCGTTTCAAACCAGTGTTGTCTCCCATGTAATAAATTAATTTTCTGTGATTTTTCTTCTGTCACCATATCAGTAATCCACCGCCGAGTTAAAGGAGTTAAACTATAAAACACAAGCTAGACACGACGCTGTCTGCCACCTGAGTGACGAATATTGGAATAAGAAGGCACTGATTGTATGTGAGGCTACCTGTGGTGGAAGCACTTAAGTTTACAACGTTGTATATATTTATGAAGACTGGGAGAGAGAAATGAACTGAAATTTGTAAAAGAATAATTGACGAGTATTCTCTATGATAGAGAGGTATTTATTTTTCATTTAAACACGACAAAGACCACTTCCGATTGAGGCAAAATGGCAGAATTGTGAGATTTGAATACCTGATGATTATAATTCGCAGCAGGTTCAATATATCACATATGAAGCCTCTTTTTTCGTTGGTTTACCAAATTTAAAAGGTTGTTGCTTGTCCAGTTTGAAACTGCATCACCTTTTTTGTATACAAAATGGTGTCACAGATACCGTCGAAAACGAGAAAAAATTTTCTTACTTGCTGCAAAATATCATTACTGATATGAATGAAAGTCTTTCTAATTTTAGCTCAAGATCAGTAATTTTGAGGGAAGATGGAAGTTGATCACATCATCCTCAATGCTCAGTTGATACTTGTTTTATCGACCTCGAAAGGATGAAAGCCAAAGTCGACTTTGACGGGATTTCAACACAGAACGTCAGAAGCTGAAAGAAACACCGCTAACCATTTTGTCCAGCATTCAGACAATTCTGCCAGGTCACTGCATTACTGATGTGAAATCTATACTACACAGAGATGTGAATTTGAGTCTCATGGCTGGCCACCGACAGATTTTTCTGCAAAATATGGATAGTTTATTCTGTTCATGCTATATTATTAGCAATATCCTGCGTTTCAGAATAAAGTTATTTCCTTATCTGTATCTTTCAATACATCTCAACGCTCCTAAAGTAGACTTTGTTGACTTTCATCGTAAGCTGAATTTAACGTACGATAGCGTCTTATAAAGCTAGATTTATATATCCTAAATTTGCAGAAGAATTTGTCATTGGGGCAGTTTAGCTTAATGGTAAAGCACTTGATGCGTAATCACAGGAATGTGAGTTAGGGTCTCATAGGTGGCCGCCGACAGATTTTTCTGCAAAATATGGATATTTTATGCTATATTATTAGCATTATCCTGCGTTTGAGAAAAAGATTTTTTCCTTATCTGTATCTTCCAATACATCACAACGCTTCTAAAGCAAATTTTATTTGTTGACTTTCAACGTAACTTGAACTTAATATAATGAACGAAGTTTCTTATTGATTAGTTTGAATTATGTAATTTTTACTGAAAGATAACAATTAGTACTGTTTCCATTGTCTACAACTATCTTAAACATGTTTAAAAATTCAAATTTTAATAGCTTTACCAAATAAGTCTTTCATGTTTTATTATTAAAGATTCAAGTATACGCTTCAATCGCAAAATAGATTTTATTCTCAGTCATTAATCACTAAACAAATTTTTATAGACTGTGGCATACGTCTCTCTCTCTCTCTCTCTCTCTCTCTCTCTCTCTCTCTCTCTCTCTCTCTCTCTCGCTCGCTCGCTCGCTCGCTCGCTCTCTAACGCATCTATTCAATTATTTTCATTACAAAAAAATGTGATTTTAAGTTGTTTTTTTAAAGTATTTGGGAAATATTTGTGATTTTTAATACTATATCTTTCGTGATCATTATCAACTATTATACATTGGTATTTGAAGGCAGCAAGATGGCAGAAACGTTAGCACGCCGGGCAAAATGCTTAACGATATTTCGTCTGTCTTTACGTTCTGAGTTCAAATTCCGCCGAGGTCGAGTTTGCTTTTCATCTTTACGGGGTCGATAAATTAAGTACCAGTTGCATACCGAGGTCAATCTACTAGACTGGCCCCCTCCTCAAAAATTTCGGGCCTTGTGCCTAGAGTAAAAAAGAATATATTGGTAATTGTTTTCAACTTCCTTCTGTCTTTGTTTTGCTTTACCCTTACTTCGTTCATAATCATTTCCGAGTCATTCCATTTGAAGCTTTTTATTTTTCCCCGAACAGTCATTTTCACTTTCTTCCCTTGCAGCGTTGTCTCTGTCTCTCTACCACCTCTATTCTATTGTTTTCATTAAAAATAATTTACTTAGCGTACATTGTTAGGTAATATATTGGTTTCAAATTTTGGCACAAGGCCAGCCATTTTGGGGGAGGGGCTAGTCGATTACATCGACCCCAGTGCTCAACTGGTACTTAATTTATTGACCCCTAAAAGATGAAAGACAAAGTCAACCACGGTGGAATTTAAACTCAGAACTTAAATTCAGACGAAATACTGTTAAGCATTTCGCCCGGCGTGCTAACGTTTTTGCCAGCTCACCGCTTTTATATTCTTTTCTACTCAAAGCACAAGGCCCGAAATTTGGGAGGAGGGGGCCAGTCGATTAGATCGATTCCAGTGCGCAACTGGTACTTAATTTATAGACCCCCAAAGGTTGAAAGGCAAAGTCAATCTCGATAATCATAACATCGAAAAATACCTTAGGAATGAGAACCCAGGTTTGAAATTTTCCCAAGACATCTGATGAAGTCTGGAGGGTATATCAGCCGAAACAAGATGAGGACAAATATCCGTTAAATGTAAATAATGTAAATAATATATATATATATAACATTCACCATGTCGGACCGCTGAACTCTAGAAGTTTTTTTCATTCTCTCTGTTTATTTTCTCTAATTCCTTTCTGTTGAAGAGCGTAGGCTCGAAACGTAAAAGTCTTTTTCATTTTTCCCGAGCATCATACTAATACTCTTGTTGTTCATACACCGTTCTTCGTCTTTTGTTTTTCT
>NC_068992.1:28565677-28576912 GCF_001194135.2 Octopus bimaculoides | reverse complement strand
TATATATATATATGTATATATAAATATATATATATGTATATATGTATGTATGTATGTATGTATGTACGCAGAAATGCACATCATTACACTTTCCTACAAGTAAACATGAATCACCCTAGTAGAATACCGCCCGGAGGGAAGTTTTTCCGCTATCAGTAATGAAAGTTTCTAATATAGATAAAAAAAGTTTCAAATTTGTTGAGAGAGGGTTAGTCAATAGCATCGACTGGTACTTTATTTTGTCGATCCCAGAGGAATGAAAAGCAAAATTGAGCTTATTGGGAGTTGAACTCAGAACGTAAGGAGATGAAACGCACAGCATTGTGCTTGAAGCTCTACCGATTCTACTATTGAAAGTAAGTAATGCCTAAAAGAGGCAGTAAAAGTGCCTAATGAGAATTGAAACTAATCTGTAGTCGTTGTTCGGAAAAAAGTTTTAGATTGAGTCGAGTCACTCTATAAAATCAACACACACACACACACACACACACACACACACACACACGCACTCACGTGCGTACACACACACACACGCACTCACGTGCGTACACACACACAAACATACAATTATAAATAAATTAGTTCTTTTCTTTCATGATATTTGAATAAATCTCTATTTAATTCTCAGTAACTGTTTTTTTTTTATCTTGTTTTCTTCTGTGTGTATATTCGCGGAAGATTCATTTTGTCATTAATTTCCTTTAGTTTCTATATATATTTTTTTCAATTTACATATCTCGTTTCCGAAAGACGAAAGAATATTTGTGAAGGATTGTATCCACCTGTTACTAGTGCCAACTTCCCACAGAGGTAAAACTACATTAATTCACTCACATGCGTAAACCTAATTACAAATCTTATTCCAAGTTTTAAAAGTGCATTCCATTGTAACAAAAAATAGCTTTTTTAGAATCGGTAGTACACTTTCTAGTTTTGTTGTGATGCACACATTCCGAGTTCAAATCACATCGAAGAATTGTCTTCTAATATTTTTTCACTGAGAATTCGAAAGATACGATAGCTTCTAACACTGTTACATCCCGCGAGACACAATATTATAAAGATGCAAGTTCAAAGCATTTCTCTCTGTTGGTGATGCAAACTTCACTTTTGGAGACCTTTAAATGAATTTGAAAATTGGTATTTTATAGAGAATCAATAACAGTAACGATTCACGTCAGTTGGAGTCTTTCAATGATACTGCCAAACCTTATAACAGATATTTTGCTTTCTTCGTTTTTGCCCTTCTTGTTTCATTTATAGGATGAAGGGACCTGATGGCACATCAATGTCTTTCGAAGAAATCATACTGGAACAGCTTGAAAAATGTTATGAATGTTTTGTCTTTGATGTCACGCTTGTTATACTATAACATCTGCTACAGCGATGCACATTCGCTAGCCATTTTCCTAATAGAAAACAAGCTGTTCAGTGACGGAGTATCTTTAATAATCAATACGTGTATGCATTTGGCAGGTCTCTTTCCCCCACTCTATGATATTTATCCGATTGGTCCAAATATTTATATATACTTCAGTTTTAAGTAGCTCATGACTGTGGGAATATTTTTAACTTGGAATGATCTCTTCTTGAATTTCTTTCCATTTGAAATTGCAGATGAAAGTAATGATAACTTACTGCTGTATAAAGCAGTGAACATATGCCATCGCATCCTCCGTTTGTTTGTACAGATGTCGAGGACTACTAGTAAAACTTGTTGGACGAATGCAAAGCTGACTAATCTCTCCTCTGGCTACATCGCTAGTAATTACATCATAGTTGACATTACATCATGTCTACTGCTAGTGTGTGTATGGCTGAGGTCTAGCCAATACTTGTGTTGCTGTTTGAGATTTCTGCCTGCTCTGCAGCTGTAGTTGTTTGCCATGATATCCACGTGTAACTTGACTGACACTTTCCGGTTAAATGCGAATCCGTCGTTCATCAGTCGACTCCAGTTGACTTTTTTCAATCTATCAGTCTCAGTCGTTCTTCAAGCTTCATTGCTGACATTAGCTGCTATTCCTGGCTTTATAGCATTGTCGCAATCGGTAACAGAAGACATTGTAAATGCGAGGAGTATGTTCTGTGTTATTGTTTCTTGACACACTATTAGAGAAATTTAAGTGAGAGAAATAGAAGAAATGTAGTTTTTAAACAGAACTACAAATGCAAAAGCAAGAAATAAACAAATCATTTGCATATGTGAGTATTGAGTGTTTACTTTGAGTGAGATTAGTTATGGAAAAGATTAAACTTAAAGAATGAATAGTAATAAAGGGACAAGTTTATGTTTTAAGAAGGATCGAAAAATATCTTCATGATTAACTGCATGAAATGTCTAAAAGACTTTGCTTATCTCTCTGCGAAAGCTGACTGTAGCCCATGTTCTTTGCTTGTTTATGCGTGTATACACAAGTGATGAGATTCTTCTTTTCTCTTCTTATGCACCTGTTAGTATTAGACATCATTAATAAACGAATGCTTTGGATATGAGGGTCACTGATAGAACTAATAAACTCGCGTTCACAGCAATAGGTACCTTTGGAAAATTTGCCAATGTGAACCCATTTGCAAATTGTTAATTGTAGCTGTCTGTGTGGAGATGGACACACACACACATACGTATGAACACAATGAAGAAAGATTCATGAGGGGTGTACCAAAAGTAATACAAAAGTGGGCATATGCTTTTTTATTAAATGCTATAAGTTGTTTAAATTGAATAACTCTCTCTCTCTATCTCTATCTAAGGACTTTCCTTCTTGTTCTCACTGAAGGCAAATAATGGGGTCCCAGATGTAGCAACAACTCATCACTGAGTTGTTGATGACAGAATAGTGCAGACTGTACTGCATCACAGAGGCCTACAATTTTTTTACACAAATAACATTATTTACAAGAACAAAGTGAACAGATGGATGAGAAAGTTTAAAGGAAGGTAAACTAATATGGAAGACAAACCACACAGTGAGACACCATCATCTATGACCATTGACGCATAATCTCCAACAAGTGAACGAATTGATTTCAGACAACTCACAATTCTTGAGCTTACAGCATAAATGGAATGTAGTTACAACGCATTACAGAAATTGATGGGAAACTTTGGATATCGAAAAGTGTGTACCTCAGCCGTTGCTGTCTAATCTAAATGCGAGAAGAGTGGAAGTCTACTCTGAACTACTGGAAGTTTTTGAATCCAATGAAAACACGCTGTTTTTATTTAGTAACATGGACGTTTAGTGCATGTTACTAAACGTATTTTTATGATCGGGAATCAATGGCTCAATTCATGGAATGGACTGTAAAGACACGACTGCAATAGTACACCCTTGAATTTTCCAAAGCGGATTCAAGAGTTGATTTCAATGGTGGCACAAATGCATCGTTTCTGGTAGAGATTGAGATGGATAGAACTTTTGTATAGTGGAAGAGGCGCTCTATTGATATGCGCAATTTGAATGATTTATGTAAGCTAATAAAAATTATATCCACCTTGCATTGCTTTCGGTAGAACCGTCATAATAAGCGTATCAGAGAGAATTAAACGAAGTAAAAATTATTCCAGAGCAATAAATGAAGAAGTAATGGAGAAGGTCACTGCGGCAGAAGCGGCAAAGTTTACAATAATGAACGGAAAGACACAGAAAATTAAAAGATAAGACTTCAGGGCTGTGGAAATAGTGAAATCGTTAGTGATAAACGAAAGAAAAAGATAGGATAAGATGATGAGGAAGATGGAAAGATGCTTCAAACATTAAAAGAGGAAAAGATGGACACAAACTTTCTCAAATATATAGTCGCTTTCTAGTATGAGGACAAGACTACAAATTATTGGGAAGGGTGTTATCAAATTTACAAATATACATATTAAGTAGATATCAGTCATGTACTGCGGTCAGTTCAACCACTGAATGAGAAACAATAGGGTCTAAGCAGTAAGATAATAGCAGTAATGTAAGAAGGTAGTTCTTTGTTTTCTCGTACTATAGATTCAGAACAGATCAAATTAACTTTTCTATCTAGGAAACAAATTTCCACTTAAAGAAGAAAATGTCGAAAACTAGGAGAAAGTCGAACTAGAACTATTCAAGCAATCGTTAGAGAGCCTCTAAGGATAAAAACCAACAGAAACACTAACAAATAGACAACGTGACTTTACATGTAATAGGAAACTAAAACAAAAATGCCAAGATCGATCAGAAGACTTCATTATAAAATCATGATTTATAAAAGTGTTAAGTGCAATTTATTACTATGGATCACACAGTACATTGTTATAATTAAGAATATACGAAACGATAATAGCGAATTCATCAAGAGTGACCTAAATTAATTATCGTTGCACACGCGCCAATGAAACTATTCCTTAGAATTCAGGAAACAATAGATTTTACTAAATATACTTTCTGTTCTATACTATCCCCAACAAAGTACACTGGTTGCAGGATCACTATACAAGTCCAGGATCTTTTCTGTTGCTGTCACAATTTTCTATTCTTTGTTAAATTCAAATTAGGATAAACGTAAACAAACAGATGAAGTTTGCTTTTAGAACCGTTGAGATGTCTTAGAAAGTTAAAGAAGTGATTTTTCAATTCTCAAACGCAGGATAGTGCTAATAATATAGCATGAACAGGATAAGCTACCCCTATTTTGCAGAAAAAAAGTGTTGGCAGTCAGCTAGTTCCAAATGTTTTAAATTTGGTGTACCGGTTTACATTTTTATGCTAATTATGAAAATGAAATTCACTTTTATCATAAATCAATAAATGAAAAGTTAATAGCTTTTAACTTCTTGCAAAATTTGGATAATTTTAGCCAATCGAAAGCCACAGACATGTTGATACTTGTTTCCATAGTAACAAGCAAAGTTGTAGTCTACTTAGACCATTACCACGTATATTTTCTTACTGTGTATTTTCTCTGGTGTGTGCTTTTTTTCCTAGGCCTTTGTACTTCATTTTATCTCATTTTCACCTCTACTTTCTTTTTGAGAAACAGATATTTTCGGTTGCTGTCATGTCACTACCTCATTTCCATAATTTTGAACTATGCATTTTCATGGGCTCTTTCAACCTAAATACATGTCTGACCACAGCCAACTCGCTTAACCTTTAGAGTATGATAGAGAAATTGAAAACCGAGTGGGATGCGGTTTCTTACTTTCAACAGAATGGTGCTATCCCTAAAAGACAATTGCATAAAGAGACCCACCACCACGAGTATGTCATTTTAGCGTATGTAATTTCTTTAATGACGAGTCAACTCTAACCATAAGCTTAAACTCTAAACCTAATCCTAAATCCTAATCTAACCCTAAACGCTGACCTTAACCCTAACCGTAAACCCTGACTATAACCTTAAAGCTTAACCTTAAGTCTAACGCTAAACCCTATCCTTAAGCCTAGCCATAAACCGTAACCTTAACCCTAAACTGTAAATTTACCTCTAACCTTAAAGCCAAATGTACAATTTTTTGTAATTTTTCGCAAAACAGTTCGTTGAGAATTTTTTCCTTTTTAAGTAATTTACATTTCCGTTCGATCGTTTCACATGACTTTATTCATTAAAACTTATTGGAACTTCAAAAATTCTTACTCTCACATTCTGATAGGCAGCAATCACGCAGAAAATGGCAGCTTCCAAATCATATTTTCTAATTGGATAAAAATTATCAGACTTAAAAATCATTAACACTTTTCTACAATTTTTCTGGGACAGCGTGAAAAATTACATCACTATACCAAATTTGAGAATTTTCATTTAATTTTAAAATTTCAAGATCTGTGACAACGATGGAAAAGACATCGAGTCTAGAGAATAAAGTCACATGATAAGAATGTCACAGACATCGCATAAAAAAGTCAATTAAGGAGGCTTGGGTCTAGGTGACAATCTGAGTCTTTCTCTAGAAATAAAACTAAATGTAAATATTAGTACACAGACACATACACAAACAATGAAGCACACACACACACATACACACACACAGAAACATACACACACACACACACGCATACATACATATATAGACACTCAAGTTTGCAAACACAAATATATGTATGTGTGCGCGCATGCACGTGTAGTTGTTTATATAGATTCACACTAACTGACATACGTCAACATTAGCTATATTTACCAACACGAGTATATTGTTGAGAACAACAACCATTTCGATTTCAGGTACAATTGTTTCTTTAATGTTTCAAGAAAATCTAGAACCAATCTGAGATGAGTTCAGAAATAAATTAATTGAATAAAGAAATAAATATAAACTAGGAAGAATGAAATCAAAACAAGGACGAGCAAATGTAGACCTGAAAGTATAAAACGTCTTATTCTGTGTTTAACAGACGTGTGAAGAGATGCTAAACTAAGAAGAAAAGTTTATTTATTTATAGGCTATAAATAATTGTGCAATTTGCTTACTGGTTTTAGTAAAAATAAAACATCTGCTTCTACTTTATCTACAATCAACTCTGGACTAAATATACTTAGGCAAGATTATAAGGCTATTCAACATATTTTATGAGTAAGCATTCTATTCTATAACTAAATAGCCCTGTATATGTCTTTATTATTGGATATTAGTGGGTAAGACTTATAAAAACAGAATCTCGATAAACTGATGTCGGTACCTGAGTCTACATAAATTATAAAATGAAAATCAATCTGAATTTTCAGTTTTCAGTGATGATCTTTTGTTTGAGAGAAGAGAAATGTCCAACTGTTGAATTCTTTAAATTTGTTTACCTATTTATTTATTTATTTATTTATTTAGTGAAATGAAGGATCAGCCCCGAAACATCTCGTTCTTCTAACTGCGATGATATATTTACTTGTCTGAACTTCAATGGGTAATAAATTATAAACTTTTCGCTTATACAATTCTAATAAATATTCAGCAACTTGATTAAAACGTTGACCTTTGCAGTCGTTAAAACGATTGTTTGCTGTCTGAAGAGGCACCAACAATTCCATTTCACCTTAAGTTGCTACATATTAACACTAATATACTGTACAATATAAGATTTACTTCTGCATTTTGGAATACACAGCTTGATCCTCCCCCAACTGAAGACGTGGTGCAGATATAGATCTATGTGTGTTATACAGTCTTATACAGAGTCTTATATCGTAACTTAGTCGATCATGAATCATAGATCTGGTCGTTGTTGGCCGCAAATAGGTTCGAAGGTTTTGCTTTTGTGACCCGAGTTCAAATCTCATTCCGGTCGACTTTGTTTTTCGCCACGTCCCTCGGTGGCGATAAACGCAGACTACTTAAGTACTGAGATAGTTTCCTTCGCTCTTTCTGATTCGGCTACTTTGAATGGGCCAAGAAAGGAACGTTCTTATTACGGGTTCCACTAATCATTTCACTAGTTTTCCCGTTGTAGAGTTGATACGAAAAATATCTCTTCGTTAAAGTTAACCTGAGTTAAGCTGCCCCCACCACCACCACTACCACCACCACCACTACCGCCATTATCACTATGACAATAACAACAGCACTTAAAAACAACAGCGGTATTTATATTTGGTCCTTGGGAAATGTTATTAATTCTAAGTGACTAATTCTCCTTGCATTGAATGCGAGAATGTGTGTATAATTAATAAGCACTAAATTGAAATCTACCTATCTGGATGGGTAATACGTGAAACCCGAGATGAAACTGCAGCGTTACATATCTGCTACACCTCTTAGAGGGAAGCAATATAAATAACAACCTGAAGTGAGGCATTCCTGTTCCAATTAAACTCAATCAATAGAATCTATCAGTTTAATTAATGACTGGTTCTACAACCTATGTATAAGCTCAATTGTCCTGCAATAAACAGATTGACTAAGGAAAGTTACTACTATGGAAGATGTCACGGAACGACGGATTTCATCCCTACCTCCCTATACGCTCTAACAATTGGTGCTGCAGCTCTTGGCTCGCTAATTTGACCGATGTGAAATAATCTATTCTACAGATATGCAACATTATTTTAATCACTACCAGATATCTGAAGTCAATAAATATAAGTACCTACAACCACCGGCTTTATAATTACACTTCGTATTGTCTTACCATGGTGATAAAACTAACAATTTGGATAATGATATGTTTATGCGTCACATATAAAATTATTGTTTAAAAAATGATACAAACTCACAACTGTTGAGATATCTCTTAATATATGTACTTCTGATGGCGAAGAGCTGCCAGTATTGTTAGCACGTCGGGCAAAATGCTTAGCGATATTTCGTCCGTCTTTACGCTCTGAGTTCTAACTACACCAAGACTTTGCATTTCATCCTTTCAAGATCGATGAAATAAGTACCAGTTAAGCACTGGGGTTGATATAATCGACATACCCCTCCCCGAAATTGCTGGCCTTGTGCCAAACTTTGAAGCCCATATATGCATTTCTGATGACCATGTAATCTAGAATGAGGATGCGGAGAAACATGTTCAACTTCGTAAAACAGTTGAAAATGAATTAACCTCTTTTCAGCCTAAAGAGACGTTAACCTAAACCAAGTCAACAGGAAATCAGAAGAGAATTTTTCTTTTCCTGATTGGTTTTGTTGTTGGCACTCCGTCGCTTACGACGTCGAGGGTTCCAGTTGATCCGATCAACGGAACAGCCTGCTCGTGAAATTAACGTGCAAGTGGCTGAGCACTCCACACACACGAGTACCCTTAACGTAGTTCTCGGGGATATCCAGCGTGACACAGTGTGACAAGGCTGACCCTTTGAATTACAAGCACAACAGAAACAAGAAGTAAGAGTGAGAGAAAGTTATGGTGAAAGAGTACAGCAGAGTTCGCCACCATCCCCTGCTGGAGCCTCGTGGAGCTTTAGGTGTTTTCGCTCAATAAACACTCACAACGCCCGGTCTGGGAATCGAAACCGCGATCCTATGACCGCGAGTCTGCCGCCCTAACCACTGGGCCATTGCGCCTCCACCCCGATTGGTTTAAACACGTAGCAAATATGTGCCCACTTTTTACTTCTCTCTATCTCTAACGTGTAAAAATCGTTTAAGTTCACGCAGATGTATAATACATTAAATATATTAACCTATTAAACGTATATAATAAGGCTAGAGTATTCTTTGTTACTGTTTCTTGCACTTTAAAAGAAAAAGTCTTTTCATTTCGTTTCCACAATATCCAGTGAACAGATGATTGCTGTTGTTTATCCGTGAATATCTCTATTTGTTTCTCACAAGTCTCGTTTCATTTAAGATGGATGATGACCGTATGTTATCAAAAGCCATCTTATGTTGATTACTTATTTCTTCATTATTTATTCCATCAAATTATCTTAATCTTATTTCTCCATCATATGACTTCTTGTTGACGATGGAAACTCTTTACGTTCTCAAATACATCACCACACCGATACACACACGCGCGCGCGCACACACATACACACATATGTATGTGTGTGTATATATACATATAAGATATAGAGTAGAAGAGAAATTTTCTACTAGTAGCCTAGCATGCATAAAATGGTCAAATAGACAACATATTTCTCAAATAAAATTAGCGTATATTTATCCACAAAAGAGGTGACCTGTAGTAGGACACCTTACATGCTAGAAAGAACAGTCAAAATCTGTTCCTTCTAGCATGTAAGATGTCCTGCTATAGATCACTTCTTTTGTCGTTTGTATATAAATGTACATTAATTTTATTTGAAATGTATATATATATATATATATATATATATATATACATACTGACACTTCGTCGGCTACAACGATGAGTGTTTCAGTTGATCTGATCAAGGAACAACTTTCTCATGAGATTAATGTGTGAGGAGCACTCCACAAACATGCGTTCCCATAACGTAGTTCTCAGGAAGATCAGCGCGTCATAGAATGCGACAAGGCTGGCCATTTGAATTACGGGTACAGCTCATTTTTACCTGTTGAGTGGAGTGGAGCAACAGGAAACAGTGTCTTGCTCAAGGACACGACGTAACGCTGGGAATAGAACTCACGACCTTGCGATCGTGGGACAAACATCCTGACCACTAAGTCGCACGCCTTCATTGATATACATACACAAACACAAATATACACAGAGAAAAACAAAAGAAAATCCAATTAAACATTTAAACTTGTGATGTGTTTCCGTACCTCTGATTAGAAAACTCATTTAACCTGGAATGGCCTGTTGTGTACCATCCATTGCACACAGCTCGTAAACCGTGGACGAGATAAGGCGGCGAGCTGGCAGAATCGTTAGCACGCAGGGCGAAATGCTTAGTGGTGTTTCGTCTGTCTTTATGTTCTGATTTCAAATTCCGAGGTCGACTTTGTCTTTCATTCATTCGAGGTCGATAAATTAAGTACCAGTTGCGTAGTGGTATCGATCTAATCTACTGGGCCCCCTCCTCCAAAATTTCTTTGCCTAAAGAAGAAAAGAATATTGAACTTATTCCTGCAATAAGAAAAAAGTGAGGACATTCTAAAAATTCTTTTGGTTACAGATTCTCTAAAACACTGACAGTAAATTCCATCTCATGATCCATTAGTGAGTATAATGTACATCTTAATCACTCAGAGCACATATCACGCACAATCATACACACAATATGGCTGCAGTTAAGTTCCGAGCTTCAGAGCAGAGCTCCACTTATCTCTGCTGCTCTAAATAGGGTGTCAGCTGCCTAAGTAGTATTTTTTACAAACACTTTCAGAAATCCAAAGACTTCCATCATTTTTTGTAATGCATTGTGCTCGTCTTGTGCAGTAAACTCATCGACTGTAACTTCTCTGTCTGTAAGAATCAGTTCTTCCACTCGCTGGTGAATCGTATCCGTGGTAACGGCGGAGGGTCTCTCACCGTGTGCTTTTTCTTTAATGCTGGTTTCTTCATCTTTGAATTTCATTCAGTATCTGTGCACATTGCTCTTGTCATTTGTGCTACATTGGTAAATAACCTGTAGCCTTCTGCGGATGTGGAGCAGAGTAAACCCCACCTTCGCCAAGTAAACCCCTTCTTCGTCAAGAATTCAATAATGGTTTCTGCTAGGAACTCATTATTTATCTGCATTGAAGAAGACAAATGAGAAAGATTACTATAGAAGAAGTGTTACTCTACAAGCGTGTGCAATTCGAATGACCTATGTCAATTAATTAAAAAGTCATGCCCAGGTTTGAATTACGTTCATTACAATACTCGTGTGTATATATATATATATATATATATATATATATAT
>NC_068992.1:28559461-28565577 GCF_001194135.2 Octopus bimaculoides | reverse complement strand
CATTTAAGAAAACACAAAAACCGTAAGTTTCACTTCAACATTTAAATTTAATTTGTGTCAAAATATTTTCGTCGCTTTGTAACTGCGACTTGTTCACTGACAAAAATTCGTGCAACATGAAGTTTTCTCAGTGAACAAGTTGCAGTTTCAAAGCGACGAAAATATTTTGATACAAATTAAATTTAAATGTTGAAGTAAAACTTACGGTTTTTTGCGTGTGCTTAAATGGCTTACAAACATCTTTCACGCTGCAATTGTTTTTCTTTCAACACACGATCTCAGATCAAGTTATTTGCTATACAAGTATATCTCCGTAATATATATATATATATACATATATATATATATATGAATATATATGTGTGTGTGTGCATGTGCGTGTAGAGAGAGAGAGAAGTCTAACTTGTATTTTACAACACATTCATACGTTCAACTTTGCAAAAATAGTTTCACAATAGTATCGAATCCTGAAAAACGTGACGGACGACTTGAAAAACAATTTTATTCAACAAACATTTCCACTAAATCTAATTACAAATGAAATATAAAGGGCAAACTATATAAATATCCGAGTTCTAAAAAGGTTAAAAAGCAAAACTGAGAAAAAGGTTTTAGTATTTGTTGCTATGTTTAACTCTAGAAATATCAAAATATTTGACCTGTTTTTAAAAATTTATTCCATTTGAAGATCAACAAAAGAAAGAAGTTTTATAAAAACAAGTCATGAAAAAGAAAAGGTAGCCTAAAACATTTAAAAATATACTAAGTAGGGTAAAAATACATAAACAGGCTAAATATCTTCTTTTCGCGATACACCGCCGGTGTCACTTTAAGACTTGCCTCGATATTTTTGAACTTGTGTGTACTCTAGCTGTTTTTTTTTCTTTTCGAAACGGTTGACGTGGGAGCGACCTACCATAAATCGGTCGGATGAACCGACTTGTCGCGAAGAATACACTGCCCACGCTAATATGGAACCAAAGCAAAAGAAAAGAAGCCCACCTTACCAAAATGTTACGAAGAGGCCTTCCCGCTTCTACCTCAAATAGAGAGAAAGGAGGAAAACAGTAATTATGGAAAAGTACGCAAGTATTACGAATTCTAATATTGCCAACGCCAGCCACAATATTAATAAATGCCTAATAAACACTAAAAGCGCCAGTCGCGGCTTCGCGTCGGTCGCTGAAATTAACCATGAAAAAGTCAACCAAAGTATGGAATTAAAAAAAAAAATTTAAATGCCTGATACAGAGAGACGGTAATAAAGTAAATCTAACCTCTCCCAGTGAAATTATGTTAAACACCACACGTAGAACTATTATTTACAAAACTCTTTCTACAAAGAACAAAAAAATTGAGCATATATCCAAAGAACTAATTGAAAAATGTTTTCAGCCCATTTGGGGAAAAACCTCCTTCGTGGGTAGAGGGAAGAAAATTAGCACTGAGGAAGTTCGATTTGACTCAGAAGACGAAGCCAAAGAACCACCCACAGTGCCTCTAAAAACCGACGATGTAGTTCTCCTTCCTGCTTACATGGGGAAAAGATCTTCAAGAATAAAAATTGAGGAGGTCCTACAAGAAATTGATGTGGTGTGACTCGTGGCAACTGTCCTATAGAAAATAGTATTGCAGTACTACAAGCCACCAAGCTACACCAACAAAACTGATGAGGCCAAGGGCTAGAGATTATAATCCAGGCAGCTCAACAAGATCTTGAAGAGATTCCTGATCTCAGAAAACTGCACAACGGGACAGCACTACGCGTTATGGTAGAGAGGAGAAGGCCCAGGTGCTATATATGTGGGCAGAAGAGTCACATTAGAAACTCCTGATCATCAGAACTCACAGAAACAGGTCAACCTCCAGCAAACGAGTATTCACAGCTAAATAACCAGGTCGGAGACAAGGATATCACAATTGTCCCCGCTAACAAACCCAGCCCTACCTGCGAACGCAAAAGAAGCTCCCTAGGAAGACCAGACATCTACCAAACAACATCAATTTTATGTTTGAAAAAGGCAAAGAACAATAAAAGTCCAGGTTCGGATGTGTTCACCTATGACTTTTATAAATTCTTTTGGAAAGATTTATCTTCGTTCTTGTTGAGGTCATTCAATTATAGCTTTGCTAAGTGTTATCTGCCAGTGAAACGGAAGCAAGGTATTGTTACTTGTATTCCAAAAGGAGATAAGCCTTTGAAGAACTGGAGACCTATTTCACTTCTTAATACTGCCTACAAACTTCTCTCATCTGTTATTGCTGAGAGGTTCAACTGAATCCTTCCAAAGTTGGTTAGTACTGATCAAACAGGATTCATTTCTAACAGATACATTGGCGATAACATAAGACTGAGGTACGATTTGATGAACCACACAGAATCAAATGATATACCGGGTATGTTGTTTTTAACAGATTTTGAGAAGGCTTTGATTCTGTCTCATGGTCATTTATAAACAAGACATTAGCTTTTTGGGGGTTTTGTGATAACATCTGTAAGTGGTTCAATATTCTTTACAGTTGTGCTAGATCTTGTCTGACTATTAATGGTACATTTCTCCTTGGTTTCCTGTTGAGTGAGGCTGTAGATAGGGCGATCATCTCTCTCCAGGACCTCTGTGTCGAGGTCCTGGCTGGTCTTATAAGAAAGAACAGAGATATTAAAGGAATTAGTTGATAATGGGGAGTATCTGTTGACGCAGTATGCTGACGATACAGAGTTCATTTTAGATGGTTCGCAAGCTACAGTTGAGACTTTGATGGTTTGAAGCTGCAGTTGACACTTTCAACTTGTACGCTGATATATCCGTACTTAAAATTATGATAAGTCTCAGCTGATATGCGTAGATGAAAGAAGGAGCATCCCAGTCAGATACTGATCTAATTTGAATATACAATGGAACCCAGGTCACTTCAAGCTTCTGGGTATAATATATTCAATAGATTTAAAGGTTATGGATAAAAAGGACTTTGAAAATAAATTATTCGAGATTCAAGTAATAATCAACAAATGGATGAAAAAAATAATTACACCACCTGATAGAATTATTGTTATGAAGTCACTGTTCATTTCAATTGAACTCTCTCTTCCTTACTCTCCCAAATCCACCGAGTAAATTTCTCCAAGAATTAAACAAAACATTTCAATTTCTCTGGAGTGGAAAACACGATAAAATTAAGAGAGTTGTTGCTTGTAAGCCTGTTAAAGAAGGTGAATTTGGTATGGTGGAAGCTTCTGTTTATGTCAGCTCTTTAAAGCTATCCTGGATGAGAAAGTTGTTAGATATTAATTATGAATCCAAATGGAAACACTTGTGCTATGCCTCCTCCCCAAAACTGAAAAATTTAGCTGTTTTTGGTAACGTTTTACCGAGTAAACTCGCCAAGGATATCAAGAATGATTTTTGGCATGATTGTATTTCTGCTTTTGATAGGTTTACAAATAAGACAGAGCCTAATTCATTTGATGAATTCATAACAGAACCAATTTACTATAATAAATACTTAAAAGTGGGTAAAGAGGTAATCTTTTTTTCTGCGTGGTTTGAGAGGTATTAGTCAGATTCGTGATTTTATCAACTTAGATGGATCATATCGCACCCTTGAAGAACTCCAGAATGATTTTGAACTAGGTACAAATTTTCTGCAGTATAGTGGTCTTATCAGGGCCGTTAAAGGTTAAATATAAACAAACCTACTTCTTTTCAACAATTAAATGGTAATACAGCTATCTGAAGGCTCATGTCTGTTAAGAAAGCAGCCAAACGGTATCACTATGTCTTAAGCACAGTTGATATTTGTTTAAAATTCAAACATAAATGGGAAGAGTGTGTGCTTGTTGAGCTGGAATGGGAAAATATATTTGTACTACCTGTAAAGACGACAACGGATAACGAATACTAAATTGCGGTGGTTTCAGTTCAGAATAATACATAATATTTCAACAATTAATTCTCCCTTATTTAAGATCAAATTAGCTGAAAGCAACCTGTTCACATTTTGTCAACATGAAGTAGAGACAATATCACACCTGTTTTGGTATTGTGAACACGTACAGGTCTTTTGGCAAAGGTTCCTAGATCTGCTGTATGAAAAATGCCTATATGTTCGCAACATAAACTTTGACCCACAGCTTATTGTGTTCGGGTTAAGAAAGAATACATATACTGATGGTATCCTTGACCTGCTAATATTACTAGCAAAATTGTTTATATATAAAAGCAAAATATCAAAAACCACTCTTAGCCTCAAACATTTTAGATACTTTGTTCAGGATATGATCTTATTGGGAAAAACATATCTTACAATAAAAGTAAGCAAGATGAGTTTTATAAAAAGTGGATGCTGTACCATGAGTTTGTAAAATGTGAAGTAACCCTCTATTGCTACTTCTTGTGGAACCACAAGAGCATACTATAACAATATTAAATTTTATGAGTGATTGGCGAGTAAATGTGTAGTTGTGTGTAGTCTTTTTTATTATATTTTATTCTTTCTTCTTTTTCTCGCTTTTTAAAGAAAAAAAGTCCTGTTCTCCATTTATTTTTATACAAGACTTCACAGTCTTCTAGCTGTGTTGTCTTCAATTATAAGAGGGAAAACAGGAAATAAAAAAATGTTAATTAAAAATAAAATACATAAAGAATTTTCCAACTCTACTTTTAGAAAATGCAAAATACCAAATGACTATAATTTGACTGAAGACTCAGTGATCAAGTTTTAACAATACTTTAAAATAAAAGAGAATTTTATTTGCAATTCTCCGAACTTAATCTATGTGATAAGATATTGTGGATGTTTGGAAGGCCGCTAAGAACTGGAATTACACAGATAACAAATTAATAATGAAAAAATTCGAAAAATATATTGAAACTGATGCATGACGACATGTATAGGAACTAACCCACATACTTCTAAAGTATTTGCAATTCATAAATTATCCGATTCAATCTCAGAGCAGTAACAAATAAATGAAGAAAACTTTTATTTCAAAACATTGCAAACTGTGACAACTTTTAAAGATATTTAAAAAGCAAAATATTCATCTTCTTCAAATAGCTCAGAGAGTGGAAACCGGTTGGTATTAAATGTAAAATGACTATAAAAATTTGAAACTTTTCAATGTATTTAACAAAGGCTAACAGTTATTACAACCGTGTTGTGCATTTTCATCTTCATTTTATTTACACACACACGTGCACACACACTCACACGCACACATGCTTGGCAGTGGCTGATCTATGACTGTGCTGCGAATAAATATTTACTTCTTCAAATCAGTGAAAGTGTTAATATACAAAAAAAAGGCGGCGAGCTGGCACGACCGTGAGCACACCGGGCGAAATGCTTAGCGGCATTTCGTCTGTCTCTAGGTTATGAGTTCTAATGCCACCGAGGTCGACTATGCCTTTCATACTTTCAGGGTTAATAAAATAAATACAAGTTGAATACTTGGGTCCATGCATTCAACTTATCCCCTCTCTTGAACTATCTGGCCTTTTACCAAAACCAAATTATCTTCCTCCTCTCTCTTTTATAAAAAGGAAAATTCTTTCTAGAAAATTCTTTCTATATAATACACGAAACATTATTCTCATGTAGACTACAATTTGAAATACTAAAATAACAAAAAGTTTAAGAAACTTTTCATAGTATCTGTTATGAAGTAATGACCACTTAATACTAATTAATCATCTGAAATTCAAGAAAAGAGAAAATTATTTAAAAATTTATGTGATTTAATTTCGACAACTGCTGAGAAAATATTTTGGAGCACTGAATATTTTATTACATATAATTCAAGTAAGAGTACAGTAAAATAACAATTTTTACAAACAAGCAGCGTAAATAATATTTAGACTGTTTTCTTTAATTTCTATTATTTCTGGTTTACGAAAAATATGTGAAAAATGTTCTGGTGTAGCATTTACAGCTAGGATTTCACACACACACATTTATATGTGTCAACAAACATATCTACACAAAAATCTCTCTTTATATATATATATATATATATATATATATATATGCATATACATATATATACATATATACGTATATATATATATAAATATATATATATACATAGATATATACATATATATACATAGATATAT
>NC_068992.1:28554900-28557809 GCF_001194135.2 Octopus bimaculoides | reverse complement strand
ATATATATATATATATATACTCATACATAGAATAATATATGCGTGTGCGTGCCTATACATACATGTGGTGTAGTGGTGAGAATGTACGTAAAATATTAGAGCTTATTATTCCGTTATAAATAATTTTCGAAATAACTTCTTCACTGTTCAACCATTTTTGTGTGAACACCTAGTTCAGAGAAATATATAACACAGTCAAGGATCCTTCAATGAGAAATGTTTGAGCATTGGACTATTTTCATTTCTGTGGACGCAACGAATTGGCAAAGATGCTACCGTGTCGGGGAGATTACTTTGCGGTGTTTCTTTATTGAACTGGTACTTTACTTAACGGCCAAAAAAGGATGAAAAGCAAAGCTGATTGGCTTCAACGGGATTTGAACTCATATCGCTGGAGCCAGAGTAAGCGCTCCTAAAACATGCCTGCCTCGTTGACACTAGAATATAAGCTACTGTTGCTATCACTGCATAGCCTCATGACAACTTTATTGAACAATCCTATGATCTCTGGTAATCCAGCTGTAACTGTCACGTCTTTTCTACCGGTAGTGTTCCTAGGATAGCATTAGAAACTTTGTTATTCATTTTTTTAAATGGCAGGGGCCTGAGTTAAGAGAGATTTACCTGTTCTTTCTAACAGATCATGTGACTATCTAAAGCATCTCTGGTTGGATTGACAGGGTAAAAATAATAAATGTATAAGCATATATTCGTGATTAGATTGTTGGGCTTACTTTCTTAAGGTCCTGGGTTCGATTCTAGGACTAGACGGTGACTTGTGTCCTTGAGGAAGGCAAATCTTTTCATCTTGCTCCAATTCACTACTCTGAAAATGGGTTCAGAAACATCAAGTGTTACCTTTGCGTTAGAATGGTTTCCCGACGAAGGGGAATCTTCAAGCGAAGTTGTAGTGACCACCCTATACTTTATTTTCACTGTCGAAAGGCTATCATAGTGGCCCATGCTACTTTGTAGGGCTCGATCTGACGATGATGATCGAGTAGTAAGTTTTGAAATTATGACTCTATAATCATTTCCTTCACAGAGATTGTATCTCACACAAATAAGATTGTGACTTCATATAAACCAAAAATATTTCCAGTAATTTGATGGCTTGTGTTATATACATTTACTTATCGATTGCTATAAATCAAGTCCGTAACTACTAATGTATCCAAGGAAGACCGGAAGTCTAGTAATTGATGAGGAGACATCTAGACATGGAATCTCAGATTCAGAGATATGTCAGTTAATTCCTGGCTGCACTTAGCAGCAATTTATTTAAAGGTTGCAACCAATTTTAAATTTTCTGGGTTACCGAAGCCTTCAAACTTTAATCTCTTTGTGATATACAGTTGCCACGCGCGTAAAATGCTATATATAATGTATTTGATAAGGCTACGTCTAAGGAAGTGAAAACTCAAAACATTTACAAAGTAGGAATTTGATTTGGAAGCTTGGGGAAGATTTAATCTTGCTCAGTCATTAAGGGAGTGAGCTGGCAGAATTGTTGGGAGGCCGGAAAAAAGTCTGGCGGCATTTCTACCAACGTCACGTTCTGAGTTCAAATGCTGCCCAGATAGACTTTACCCTTCATTATTTCAGGGTCGATAAAATAAGTAGCAGTTGATCACTGAAGTTGATTCAGTCGACTTAGCCCCTCTTTCGAAATTGCCTGCATTGTTCCAAAATTTGAAACCAATTTTGTACAGTGAATAATAGTTTTTACCCCGGGTGGAAATATTTCACCTTTGAAATTTTGAGAAATAGAGAATGGAGCTTGTACTTATAGAGAATAAGTTTCATTCATTCAGAACATGATGCGAATGTGATACGGATTGTTTTCTTTTTATCATTTGATAGCAGAATCGTTGGTACCCCGGCCAAAATTCTTAGCGGCATTTCATCTGTCTTTACGTTCTGAGTTCAAATTCTACCGAGGTTGTCTTTGCCGTTCATCCTTTCCAAATTGGTAAAATAAGTACCATTTCATCACTGGGATTGATGTAACCTCTCATCCCAAATACCAGGCTTTGTATCTATATTAGAAAGGATTATTTGAAAATAGTGGTCAGTGTCACTGAATGTGACCGTGGCCGGGTATGATCCGGTGGATAGTAGGTCCAGCATCTTTTTGAACACATGGTTTGTTTTGAAAATCCATCAGAAAATAAAGGTTGGAAATTAATCTCTAGCCAATGAGATTATATTGACTGGGATGGATGATGTGACAGGGAAGATTCGAGAGGAAGGATAAATATGAAAGTTATTCATGAGAAAGAACTTTTGGATGCATGAAATTGTTTTAGAAGCGATTATGGTGAGAGAACTGGACAAAATTAAGTGGTGCTTGAAGGGGAAATGATGTGGGTGTGTGGTTTGTTAGTGAATAATAGGTTTTAAGATGGGTAGATTTGTTTTGGAAATAATGAAGGTGACAGCGTTAAAACAAAATCTGAAAGGGGTGGTGTATTGGGCGAGAAAAGTGCCTGTGTTCAAATTGATTACTTAAATGGTTTATTTATGAGAGAAGGTGACTGTGCGTGTGTGTGTGTGGGCATGTGTTTGTATGTGTGTCTGTGTGTGTATAAGTGTGTGTGTGTGTGTGTGTGCGTGTGTGTGTGTGTGTGTGTGTGTGTATGCATGTGTGTATAAGATACGTTGGGTTGTAGAGCTGAAAATTATATGTCCGTTTGTTTGTAAGAGATGTGGGTGAAGAGAATGTCGGAGGAGAAAGGCGGTGTTGACAACAGCGGGAGAGTTGTTCACATAGAAACGTACGTCTAAACACCACAGATACACAAACACAGAAACGTATACACACACACATATATATATATAAATACACTCAAATGTATATTCGCCAATATATATATATATATATATATATATATATATATATATATATA
>NC_068992.1:28553713-28554890 GCF_001194135.2 Octopus bimaculoides | reverse complement strand
TATATATATATATATATATATATATATATATATATATACATACAGAGACAAACTTGTGCAAATACATAAAGTCATTTATGTTTGTAGACATAATTGACTTCATATGTGCGTAGTTTATTGAATGAAGTCAGTTTATGTGTTAGAAACGATGGCCAATACAGGTGGGTAGGTGTGCACCGATAAATATAGATACGCACATATATAAAGCAGTGAAATATAAATGGGCAAGTGAATTATGAGTATACACACCTGTGAATATGAATATACAAAAATACTATGTGTAGAAATACGTATATATGCAGAGGTATACACACCTAGAGTTGTTGAGAGCGCCGGAAGGATATTTTCATAGGTAGGAGCTCGGACTGCTTGATGGGGACTTTGAATTCTCTCCTCAGGTGAAGAATCTTTATTTTCAGTTATGCCGCTTCGCAATTTTGGTGATAATTGCCTGTCCTCTATTTCGAAGTGATCTCGTGCCAAAATGAGCGTTATAGATGGATGGGCGTTCACTTTTTGCTTAGCATTTTCTACTCACTGCGTGGCATCTAATACTCCGTCAAGCTCTTGGTTCAGACGATGCTATTCTTTGTTTTCACTTTCATTTCGAGCCACTTGATTCGTTCTCTCGTTGAGTCAACTTGGCGCTCAGGAGTTATATGGAATGGGTTTCTCTTGAGAGCTTCGCAAGTACTGAGAAATCTTCAGTTCTGTAAAGTGCTTCTTGCACAGAGTTCTACGCCTCACCAAGAGCTAATACTGCGAACTGCACATGTTTCACACTCTCGTCTGGCTCGATGTATTTCGAGCCTGTTTGTTCTCTTGCAAATCTTTCCACGTAGCATTTAATTTCCAATACCACCGCACTTAATGATGTTGGGGGGGGGGGAGCAGCCTTTATGTCCTTAAATATATACTAGTGGTTAACGATCAGGACATATTTACGGACTCATCATTTCCGCCCTATTCGGCCTATCATCTTTCCTTTCTTTCGAGAGGCTCTAAAGTTTTGCTTACTTTCAGTTTCTAGAGCTGTGCATCAGGTTGCTATCCCCATACACTCACACCAGTCTTTGCTGGATGTCATATGTCTTTCCAGACTCACCGAACTTCTTCAGATGTCTTCCAGATTTATGGATATTACCGGCTGCGCAGAAGTTATGATCGTATATATATA
>NC_068992.1:28550626-28553285 GCF_001194135.2 Octopus bimaculoides | reverse complement strand
ATATATATATATATATCGGGTGCGATGGGTAAATTGTTGCCATTTTATATTTTTTATTTCGCGCATGCACATTGTCTGTTTTTGATTTTGTCGGCTATATAATATAGTAGGGTCAGTTGGGCACCGTCTGTGAGAAAAACAGCACCATGACGCAATTCACTCTGCCAGGAATTTGGAAACGACATGCTGTACTGCTTGCCATTTGCAACGGAAGCTCCAACACGAACATTTTAGAGTGTTTGTGTGTCAATCAGTACATGTGTACCGAGAGTGATAAAAATCAAGCATCCAGTCAACATCATGGTGTTTGTAGTGATCACTAGTGATGGCGACGTTCTGCCTCCATTCATCTTCCCACATGGCCTCAGACTCAACACGGAGTCCTACATCAAGGGGCTGGAGGAGGTAGTGCTGCCTGGTTGAAGAGGGTGGCTGCTGGAAGACCCTATGTCTGGCAACAGGACTCTGCACCATGCCACACAAGCAGGAGAACCCAATCATGGCTGTCAGACAATTTCTGCAACCACATCACCCCAAACATTCGGCCACTTAATTCCCAAGACTGCTACCCCCTTGATTATTATATGTGGGGCGCAGTTGAGCGAGAGACCAACAAAACGCCTTGTAACTGAAGGCAATGATTATGGCAACATTCACCAACTTAAACAAGGAGACCGTCCAGAAGAGTTGCAGGTGATTCCGAAGTTGTCTGGAGGCTGTGGTTGAAACCCATGGCGATTTTATTGAATAAATTTACTCTTTAGTATTTCAAGATATTTTTATGTAATTTTGGTAAATATATCTGCTAAAATTAGATGTCAGTGTTATTTTCATTTTTGTGTAATTTAGACGATATATTCACTGAACCCTGTATACATACTCTTTTGTTCTTTTACTAGCTTCAGTCATTAGACTGCGGCCATGCTGGGGCGTCGCTTTGTTAGTCGAACTAATCAACCCCAGTATTTATTTTGAAACCTGGTATTTACACTATCGGTCTCTTTTGCCGAACAGCTAAGTTACGGAGACGTAAACACACCACTTCCGGTTGTCAATCGGCAGTAGAGAACAAACATAGATACAAAACACACAACACACATACACGAGGGGCTTCTTTCAGTTTCCGTCTTTCCGTCTACCAAATTCACTCACAAGGCTTTTGCCTGATCGAGGTTACAGTAGTTAACTCGGCCAAGGTGCCACGCAGTGGGACCGAACGCAGAACTATGTGGTTGAGACGCAACTTTTTACCACACAGCCACGCCTACACATATGTATGTATGATGTTCTAACAAGCATTAATGAACGTGATGATCTTACATGTGATGAGTGCTGATAGATTTGTCTTAGTAAGGCTGGGCTAAACAGCCATATGAAATCACACATTGCGCAACCGCACATTGATTATAGATGGATAGATGATTTCGAATGCCTACTCTGTCATAAAGTATGCAGATCAAAAAGTGGTTTGAAAAGGCATAGTAAAGTTCATGGAAGTGTAAACTATACAATCCCCAAGTTTTCTTGGCTGGCCTCAGAAACCATATTCGTGTAGCTCATCGATGATATTCTAGAGCATAAACAAATCAGGCAATGGCTCTGCTCAAAATTGAGTTGGCAACCATCGTGTATGTATGTATGTATGCATGTCTTTAGTTTATTTCAAGATTTCTGCTAATAGAGAAAGAACCGGTTTCTAACCTACATCAAAGGCTTCTTCATTGGCATTTCAACATCAACAACAGGGTATGTATGTATGTATGTATGTATGTGTGGAGGCGCAATGGCCCAGTGGTTAGGGCAGCGGACTCGCGGTAGTAGGATCGCGGTTTCGATTCCCAGACCGGTCGTTGTGAGTGTTTATTGAGCGAAAACACCTAAAACTCCACGAGGCTTCGGCAGGGGTGGGAATGAGGGTGGCGAGCGCTGCTGTACTCTTTCACCACAACTTTCTCTCACTCTTTCTTCCTGTTTCTGTTGTAACTATATTTCAAAGGGCCAGCCTTGTTACACTCTGTGTCACACTGAGTCTCCCCTGAGAACAACGTTAAAGTTACACGTGTCTGTGGAGTGGTCAGCCACTTGCACGTTAATTTCATGAGCAAGCTGTTCACCGATCGGATCAATTGGAACCCTCGTTGCCGTAACCGACGGAGAGCCGTAGTAATGTATGTATGTTTGTATGTATGTATGTATGTATGTATGTATGTATGTATGTTCAGATTTGTATGTTTCATGTATGTATTCTCATGCATATAGTTGCATATCTAGACTATGTATGTATACATATGGTACAACGCGTAGGAGAAATATACTAACAACGAGAATATGTACACTTTTGTATTATTTTTAATTGGCAGGAACTTACAAAATTGACTCCACTGCCGAGAGTTTCAAGCGTTGCACATATCAAACTTGCTTCAAATCTTGTTTATTATGTACACTGAATTACAATTTTCCCGAAATTTTCGATTGAAAATTGATATTGGAGGGTCACGTCAAAATTGTGAATTTTTTCAGG
Source organism: Octopus bimaculoides (assembly GCF_001194135.2). NCBI lineage: Eukaryota > Metazoa > Mollusca > Cephalopoda > Octopoda > Octopodidae > Octopus > Octopus bimaculoides. The sequence continues at coordinate 28,550,764 of NC_068992.1, read as the reverse complement.
TAATCTCCCGTTAAGCACAAATTAGACTTGAGAGTCGATAAAACATATAAATTCATACATGCGTACATACATAGACATAAACCTACATGCACACACACGTGCATACATATGTGTGTATATATAAATATATATATATAT
>NC_068992.1:28547617-28550213 GCF_001194135.2 Octopus bimaculoides | reverse complement strand
GTGTGTGTGTGTGTGTGTGTGTGTGTGTGTGTGTGTGTGTGTGTGTGTGTGTGTGTGCGTGTGTGTGTATGTGTGTATGTGTATTTGCATGGCCTCGGCAAATCATGCACGCAAATTCATACGATAAATGTGTGTGTTAACATACGTACACACATGCACACAATTACAAAAAAATAAAAGGACAAGATTTATTATAGAAACATTCAGTGGAAACATTACAAACAACTATGAACGCAATGCACGGACATACGCGCATTCGCGCACGAACACGCACACGCACGCACACATTAGCCAATGTAGACAACTACATTTAATCATACATACATACATACATACATACATACATACATACATACATGCATGCATACATACATACATACATACATACATACATACATACATACATATAACTAAAAGTACGTCAATGTTATACGCTCAGATATTTAGACATATACACACATCCTGCTCTACTACATGTGCATATATGCGTGCGCGTGTGTATACATACATACAGACATACATATATATATATATGTATATATATATATATATATATATATATATATATATATATATATATATATATATATATATATATATATATATATATATATATATATATATATATATATACATATATATATATATATATATGTATATATATATATATTTATAGATATATGTTAATGTATATATTATATTACACACTATTATATATGTAACTATATTATACTCTGTGATATATATATATATATATATGTATGCTATATTATATGTATATTATACTCTGTGTGTGTGTCTTTGAGTGTAGATATATGTATATATATTTATGTGTATGCGTATTATATTACATAAACACACTGACACGCACACACACATACACATACACAAGTGAACCTTGGGGATATTGATGTTTCAAACAATTTTTAAGTGTCTTATACATATTTGCGAAAAAATATGTTAGCACATAGTGATGTTTCAGGATAATAGTGGTTACATAATGACATTCTTAACCACGCAATCTCGTCTTCAATATTAAATGATATATATATATATATATATATATATACACACATATATATATATATATATATATATATATATGCGTTTTCTTCACTATATAATTTTGCTTGCAATAGCCGGTTCTTTTGGTCAAACTATCGCATCTCCAGCTGCTTCAGATGCCGAGATATGGAAATTGTCAAAGTATAAATACAACGGTTTAGCATTTTTCAGAAGTGTAGTAAGTTCCACATACAACAGTTTTGCAAAGATATTTCTGACTGAAAATATCACACATGCATTATTGTTAAGCTGAAACTGAAATTATTATTTCGTTTTCTGAAAAAGCAACGATTTGGACTCGCGACACTTCTGCATTATAGCAACGATGTATATATATATATATATATATATGTGTGTGTGTGTGTGTGTGTGTGTGTGTGTCTGTGTGTATGCATATATATATATATATATATATCTATATGTATGTATGTATAGTAATAATATTAGGGAATAAAGACTTATTCCAACCTTACAGGCAAAAATCGGTATAATATTACACCGGGTTTCGTAATATATAATATATATGTATATAACTAATTTAGAGATGAACCGCCACTCTACAACTCAGTCAACTAAGAACTTGTCCAAAACCATGCTGTAAGGCATATACCATATCAATATTTATCTAATATTTTAATCTAAAATTGTAATAATATGTAATATATCATATAAAGAAGCATTCATCATAAAAATATTAGTTTAAAAATCAAGATTATAAATAGGACAGTAAAAATTAATACAATGATATAAAGTGTGAAGGAATAAATGTATAAATGTCAGTGCTAGTACATAGACTACGTGCGTTTCATGGATGAAATAGGACTATATAAAATCATAAGCAAATTCTATCCAAGTTCATTTTTTCATTTCTCTTGTTTATGCCTATTCCTTGAATGATTTTAGGTATTAGGAATTTGACCTAAAGAGTGACTGATTTTCGGTGTAAAGTCATTTCCCCGTTCTAATGAACTTGGATAGAATTTGCTTATGATTTTATATAGTCCTATTTCAGCCATGAAGCGCGCGTAGTCTATGAACTAGCACTGACTTTGACAGCTGCTCATTTTGAGCCCTTATTATATTATGACAATCATTATTTTTTGTTAGAAAGCTGACACATCTATTTCTTTATTCTAACTCATTCTGCGCTTTATAAAGTATTTATAAATCGTTTTTTGCTATTTTTGTTTAGAGATGGATAAGTCGGCAATTCGTACAGTTTTGAAATATAAGTTCTTTCTTGAAAATACAACATCAAAGAGAGCTCGGAATATTAATGGAGTATTTCATTCTAATGTTATTACACAGCAGGCAGGATCAAATTCGTTTGCAAAATTTCGTTCTGGTAACTTTGAGTACCTTGTGAGTAGATATGGTAGACGGAGCCGGAAAGAAGCACGTCGTATATATATATAGGCGGAGGCGTGGTTATGTGGTAAGAAGCTTGCTTCCCAAGCACATGGTTCCAGGTTCAGTCCCACTGCGTGGCATCTTGGGCAAGCGTCTTCTACTATAGCCTCGGACCGACCAA
>NC_068992.1:28545101-28547551 GCF_001194135.2 Octopus bimaculoides | reverse complement strand
TATATGTGTGTGTGTATGTATATATGTATGTATGTGTGTGTGTGTGTGTATGTGTGTATGTGTGTGTGTGTATTTGTTATTTGTGTTTGTGTTTGTCTCTCCACCATCGCTTGACAACTGTGTGCTTATGTCCCCGTCACTTAACGGTTCGGCAAAAAGAGCCCAATAGAATAAGTACTAGGCTTACAAAGAGTTAGTCCTGGGGTCGACTTGTCAAATGGCTGAAACAAGTAGAAGAAATAAAGAAAGATGGAAAGACGAAATTGGCATAAACCCAGTTTAGTACAGCTGCAGAAAACTGTTATTAAGGACAGCTAGGATGCTTAGGAGGCTTCTTGACATCTAAGGTTAATTGCTGTAGCCCGATGTTGGGATGTTTTCTTTTTCAACAGTCTAATCTGTTGTATATATATATATGAACAACAACAACAACAATAATAATAATAATAGAATACTACTACTACTACTACTACTACTACAACTACTACTACTACTACTACTACTACTACTACTACTAGCACCACCACAACTACTATTACTGCCACTACTACTACTACTACTACTACTAATAATAATAATAATAATAATAATAATAATAATAATAATAATAATAATAATAATAATAATAATAGAGTGATAAGATGTGGAACACCGAGAATGTTTAACATGTGAGAGCGACAAAGCACTACTCCGAAATCTATCCAAAACCATCGGGAAGGGAGACATCGCATGGAGCCAAAAATAGCTGACAAAGTGTTGGACTATATCCGAGTAAGTAATACTCATTAAAATTTATTTCTATTTTCCAAATGAAATTATGTATTTTAACTGTGTATCATCTCCATCACTCACACAACACGTGTAAACAAGCTCGCCACATCACGATCCAATCAACATCAGACCATTTCCGTCCTCAACCACCATACAAAAAAAAATAAGAAAAAAAATTAAATAACACCCATAGTATTCAACCCAAGGATAACAATCGGGAAGTGCGTACTTTAAAATTGTTATACAAAAACTACGAAAAACTACACGTGCAAAACCATTTAACACAAGAAATGAACGGACCAGTACCCAACAATAATTATGTCCATCAAAATAAAGAGTCGGACGTTATTCTTCATGTCCCGCAAATAAAATCAAAAAAGTATAAATAGGCACGTGAGGAATATATTTCAATCCTACACGCTTATTTTACAGCAGTGCTCTACCTACAGAACGAAGACACAACAACATATACATATAAAATCTGGAAGAAATAAGAAATATAACCTTGATAAGGATTTGGATACAGCAATGAACCCTATTAAACTAGCTAACATAAGGAGATATATTCTCAAAACAAAACAAATATCAGAAATAGAAATAGAACACTTAAAAGGAAAAATACATCAGGAATACGTAGACAGTAACCACACAGCAAAGCCAAATAATATCATGGGCACGGGGACTGTAAAACACGAAGACAGACGTAACATTTCCAATAAAAACGAAGTAAACAACGAACGACAACAAGCCCGGACCGTAGGAATGTATAATGATGAGCAAAATGCACCAAACCAGAACCCCGCAGACAAAAATCAAAAACCTGGAAACAGCGAAGGTAAAATTATTATGATACTTTAAAAATGAGCATAATCAAAGAGTTAAAAGCCAGAGATCTCAGTATGGACCACCGATTGTACCGCCCAAAAATTAAAATTGATAATAAGACATCAATAATAAATAACATGAACCTGGCCATCATAGAACTAATAGCCACAGAAATAAATGTCAATATGACCAGGCTAAATGACATAATATATGCGCAGCCGCTGTGGCCACGAAAGAAGCTGGATACCCCCTAAAACCTATCCAAACAGGAGCATCACCACCCATACAAACCTTGTGGATAAATAATATCCAGGGAAAATTGAAAATAATAGAAAATAATCTGTCAATCCTTAATGAAACTAGTAGACAATCAACACTACTACGCCACAAGAAGAGAAGAAAGATACTAAATAAATTTAAAATTACAGAACAAGGTATATCCTAAATAAAAGAACAACTAAAGCAAGATATCCTCGCCAAAGCACAAAGAATCCGCCAGTATGAGAAACGCCAACGTTTCTTTGATCAAAACAAACAGTTCAACTCCAACCCCAAAAGATTCTACCAAGAACTTGGCAAAATAAAATAGAGAAAATATAATAGGAACACCAACAGCAAATGTGGAAGAATTTTGGAAATAATAATAATAATAATAATAATAATAATAATAATAATAATAATAATAATAATAATAATAATAATAAAAATAAAAATAATAATAATAAAAAGAAATGAAGAAACTTTCAAAATACAAAGACCTGGAAATAGAGGTAACTCGAATGTGGAATCTAAAAACAGAAACAATTCCTATCATAGTAGGCGTCTTAGGTATAATAAAAAATATTCAGACAAAT
>NC_068992.1:28543271-28544187 GCF_001194135.2 Octopus bimaculoides | reverse complement strand
TAACCAATTAATTATATTTGAAGATGAAAGCTAGTTATCAATCATCTTTAAAAGGAAAAAAAATGTGTATGAAACTAAAAGTTCTTTTTCATTCTTCACTTGCCGATTCATCAGGTGCGAGTATGTATATTTCCTCTCTCTCTCTCTCTTTCTCTCTCTCTCTCTCTCTCTCGCTCTCTCTCTCTCTCTATCACTATTTCTCTCTGTGTGTGCATATATATATATATATATATATATATATATATACATATATACACCCACATATAATATACTCGCATGTGTGTATACCTTATACATATATGTAGTTATCTATGTATGTATATATATATATGTGTGTGTGTGTGTGTACGTGTGTGAGCGCGTGCGCCTGTTTGTGTGTGTATATGTGTGTGTATATGTGTATATATGCAATCATACAATCCCCCAAACAGATACATTAATGCATTAGCAAAATATATTAACAAATATACACCTAAAATTTGATAAATAATCCACAGAAACAACAAGAAAACTAAAAGAAAAACATTGGGGAATTAAAATATAGAATTTAAATAAGTTAAGATGATGAATAAAGAAAAAAGAAGAGGAAAATTAAATTTATGAATATTCATTTACTGATATTTGTTAGATAGAATCGATAAGTAATGTTTAAATTTCGCATCGATACTTGCTACACTTTTCATCTCAGAAATTATATTTTATCAAGTTTAATTTTTAATTTTGCGTGGTTTGTAATGAAGCTGGAGATTTGTATCTTTTGATTCTTGCATGTAAAGATACAGTAAAGGTGTCACTTGTCAATGACTTTAACTAAATATGTTTTTTTCTTTTGGCAAGTCACATGACTCGTTTGGTGTGTGTGTGTGTGTGTGTGTGTGTGTGTGTGTGTGTGTGTGTGTGTGTGTGTGTGTGTGTG
>NC_068992.1:28535945-28542662 GCF_001194135.2 Octopus bimaculoides | reverse complement strand
CATGACCAAAGGGGGCATGGGTCTCTCTCCACATTGTAATATGGTAAACACAATAAAGCGGCGAGCTGGCAGAATCTTTAGCGCGCCGGACGAAATGCTTAGCGGTATTTCGCCCGTCGCTACGTTCTGAGTTCAAATTCCGCCGAGGTCGACTTTGACTTTCATCCTTTCGGGGTCAATGAAATAAGTACTAGTTACGCAGTGGGGTCGATGAAATCAACTATCCCCTCCCTCAAATTGCAGGCCTTGTGCCTATAGTAGAAAAGAATCGTTACCGCTCCGGAAAAATGCTTAGCAGCATTTCGTCCGTCTTTACGTTCCGAATTCAAATCTCACCGAGGTCGACTTTGCCTTTCATTCTTCGTGATCGATAAAATAGGTACCAGTTGAGCACTGGGGTTGATGTAATCGATTTATCTCCACCACTACCACCAACACCACCACCACCTCTCTCCCCAAAATTGGTGACTTTGCGCCAAAATTTGAAACCAATATGATAAATAAAATATGACAAAGTCAATATAATTTTAAATGGACATAAAGCTTCAGGAGAACATAAATATATATTGAATGTCATATATATTGGATCAATTATAAGTGTCTAGTGCGGATCCTTGTATCGACCAGGTCCGTCATCCCTGTTTACTTGAAATGGGAAAAGTATTGTTCAATGCTACCTCATGGAAATGGCTGCTGTTGGGGATCAAAACCACTTTACTGACGATGACTGTTTTCTCTTAGAGGCCAAAATTTAGCTGAAGAAAGTGACTAGTTGATAATTATAAGACTTCGTTATTATCACTAATAATGTTGCGAAAGGGAATCGATATCCCAGACTTTTGGCATCAGTGCAGTGTTTATAACAGATTTAAAAAAACGACCTATAATAAGTATGTAGTCAATTTAATAATCGACTGACAAGTAAAAATATTTTCAAGGAGTATCAGAGAGTTGAATTTACATCAATAAAATCTCTGATGAAGCCAAGAACTTCCTTAAATAGGGTAGTTACTGTGATTTCAGTTGCAGTAGAATAATTTAACACAAGCAAATATGTGTTAACTGTGTTTTATGGCAGACATGAATGAATAGCAATTTGTAATTAAAATATTTATTTGAATTATGTTTCTAAAGCCTTATATTAGTTATAACCGATACTTTCGATGTCCGTCTTACTTATGACCTCTATGTATCTTACCGACAGTCCTAGAACTCTTAATGTGTATTTCAAACGATTTCAGAAGTACATATTAGTTTTATATCGATCTGATTTTCTTCTGGTATTTGTTTGCTTTCAGTGATTCTTTAATAATGGATGATGAAAACCAGCAGCAAATAACTTCCTAAGTGATTCACTCATAATTTGTTGTCAATTACCCGCATTGTGACGAGTATGGTAGCGTGAGTAGTTAGCTCCCAGCAAACAGAGGCTCCAAACCTGGTTGTAGGCATTTATCTTAGTTCTCTAATGCCCAACACAATTCCCAAACTTCAATTTTCAGGAATCGATAGGCTTTAATCATTTATTAGATACACAACTTTCATCATAAAATTTATTATCTGAGTGTCATGGGATAATTATTTATAATCTGTCTTGCATGTCTCTCAACAAACCGTATTGCTGGTCGATTTAATGAGAGAGTTGGGCTATTGCTGACATTGCACTATATCCATGGCCAAGATAGCGAAATCTCAACGGCTCAGGTAATCTATTTTTAATTGATTTATGAATAATTGTAACTACATAGTAATACTTTAACTAATACAATAATTATTTCTGGCGAACAATTTAAAATATATGGTCTCACAGCTAACCCTTGTGGCGATCTAATTATAACTGCTGAGAGCTTGGAATGAGATGTCGAGACATCTATTTCCAACTACAGAATGTAATAAATATTTCGGAGTTGAAAAGGCAGTGAAATAGCAAAACCACTAAAACGCCACTGAATTATATTACAGTATCGACTTCTATTCCTCTTTGTTACAACATCAGATAAGTCCAGATCGTATTATTTGTACACCAAATGGAGTAGATATAATAAGAAGTAGTCACTTGACTAGATTTGCCTCTTAACGTAAATAGTGTTTTTAGAATCACGTGTTTTATAGGAACATGATAAAGAGAGAAGTGAGGCCCTGTTGAGCCGAAATCACCATGTAGTTTCTGATGAAACAATCGATAACTCTCTTGGAAAAAGATGAAAGACACATATCTTTTCTTCCTTCTTCTAAAAATTGAACAACAGTACAACTTTTTTGTGGTTGCCCAAACTGCTAGAAACAGTGGTCAAATCACCCTTAAATCATATCCTATTAAATTTGAAAAACGAAAGCGCTGTAGAATGAAGTCTTGGATACAGTCATTGAAAATATGATAGGATGACAATAACTGAGATGCTTCTGATTATAATATCAGCACAATAATATCTTTTTCTTAGAGACAATAAATTAATGATTATTGCATCTTTCCGTCACTGCTGGGTGAATCAATGACGCTATATGATGTTAGTTGCCAGTAATTCCTTATGTCCTCCCTATGTCCTTGACTAAGAGAATAGTTCACTGTCGACAGTTCAGAGGGTTCAGCTGATCTAGTGCAGATCCTTGTATCGACCAGGTCCGTCATCCCTGTTTACTTCAAATGGGAAAAGTATTGTTCAATGCTACCTCATGGAAATGGCTGCTGTTGGGGATCAAAACCACTTTACTGACGATGACTGTTTTCTCTTAGAGGCCAAAATCTAGCTGAAGAAAGTGACTAGTTGATGATTATAAGACTTCGTTATTATCACTAATAATGTTGCGAAAGGGAATCGATATCCCAGACTTTTGACATCAGTACAGTGTTTATAACAGATAAAAAAAAACGACCTATAATAAGTATGTATTCAATTTAATAATCGACTGACAAGTAAAAATATTTTCAAGGAATATCAGAGAGTTGAATTTACATCATTAAAATCTCTGATGAAGCCAACAACTTCCTTAAATAGGGTAGTTATTGTGATTTCAGTTGCAGTAGAATATTTTAACACAAGCAAACATGTGTTAACTGTGTTTTATGGCAGACATGAATGAATAGCAATTTGTAATTAAAATATTTATTTGAATTATGTTTCTAAAGCCTTATATTAGTTATAACCGATACCTTCAATGTCCGTCTGATCAGGAAATGTTCACTGTGAATCTTATTAGCTTGAATCTCGAAGGAAAAGATTGCAAAAGTAAGTTAAGATCTGTTTGTTGCGTTTTAATTTTCAAGTGACTGTGACTCTCAGATGTGAAACTCCAGTAGTACGAAATGAGGGTCAAAGATTCATTTTAAGTAACTATACTCTACATAATGGAGTACATTAATTTCTCACCATATCGCGGTTCACTTATCGTAGTTCACCTATCGCGGTTTGTTATTTAAGCTTACGTCGATTCCTCCGCGGCATTTATAATAAGATAAATATATACAAATTATAAAAATAATACGGTATTGTACATAGTCGATAGTCGAGAGATTACTGTACTCTTTTCCAGTGTCCTTGACAAACTAAAACATTTCGATATCAATCTATCTTTATGCTTATCTGTATAAGTATGTATACGCACACAACCACACATAAACACATGTATATTAATGTTTGCATATAGATGTATACACGGATATTTGTAAATCACACTGTGCGTGTGTGTGCGTGTGTGTGTGTGTGTGTGTGTGTGTGTGTGTGTGTGTGTGTGTGTGTGTGTGTGTGTGTGTGTGTGTGTGTGTACATGCATGCACACACTTTCATATTATTTGTTCCTACGTACATTTCTCTATTGTGGTTTCATGGAACTTTACATTAGACGTTCCGAGTGAAACTGGATGCTTAACCACAATGGACCTCCAGGGAAAACTTTACTGCATTATGTAACTGAGAACTGATGTCTAGAATTGGTTAAATAGCGAGGCGTTTTATAAGTATTTGCAGGAAACCAATTGACAGAAAGATTAAGGACTAAGAAAACAAAACGAAATTGAAGACAAAAGAGATAGCAAAAAGAGAAAAAAAAAGAGAGAGAGAAACAAAAATAGAGAAAGAAAAATATAATTTGGACAATCGTAAAAGGATAAACAAAAATATAAACAACATAATAAAGGAAGTCAAAATGAATGTATAAATAATTAAATAGATAAATATACCCACGTGATAGAGAAATAGGAAGAGAGAAAGATAAGGAAGTATAGTGAGAGATAGAGCGCATAAAAAGGGACGAATAAGTAAAATAATATAGACTTGTTTTATTGTAATTTCTCTTACATTTGCCATGTATATCATAAATAGTAATACTACTAAGTGTTGTAGTTGCTTAACCAATATACTAGAAGCAGACTTGTCGACGATAATACACATGGGGCACTAAACTTAACAGTAGCAGTCGTACATCTATTTGTACGTACAAGATACACTATATATGTGTGTGTGTGTGTGGTGGGTTTATGAAATCATATCTTACAAGATATATTGCCTAGTGAATCGAAAAACTATTATACAGGGGATTCAAAAAGTCTGTCCGCAGTGAATTGTTTTCATCCTGCACATTACCATGGGGCTACTTCAAGAGTTTTTCGGTGAACAGATTATTTCGAAGGGACTTTGGCCACTAAGATCACCTGATTTAACACACCCTGGCTTTTTCTTCTGGGGAGCAAGTAAAGGATCAGTGTACAAGAATTGCCTGAAAACCATTAAATATTTACTGTGGAGAGACTTTTCGAACACCAGGTATTAGAAACGGAGTCACTTAACAGATACTTCCTTGTCACTGTCACTACCCAAACTATACTGAACTAGTGATTGTCTCGTTGAAAATCTTGTATTCCATGGCACTCTTTCACATATTACAATACGAAACGAATGATTTCTTTTTTGTTTCTCATAGAGGCACAACATTAGGTTTTATCAACAATAAATATTTATTATTTGTCACTTAACGGTGGCGAGTTAGAAGAATCGTTACCACGCCTGACAAAATGCTGAGCGGCATTTCTTCTGTTTAACATTCTGAGTTCAAATGCCGCCGCGGATCAATAAAATAAGTACCTGTTGAGCACTGACGTTGATATAATTAGTCCTCCCCATTACAAGATTTTCAGACTTTTTACCTGTAGTAGAAAAGATTATTTTTTATTTTATCTATTTCTGTTACATTATTTATTTGTAGGTTTCTAATGTAGAAAATATAGTGACTATATCAGGGATCCTTAATTTTATTTTTATCTATGGACCCCTTTGATTACTATTTTATTCTGGTGGCCCTCCGTAGCCATTCAATGTTTAAAAATTAGTTTTATAGAAATTTCTTTCAAAATTCTTATTTTGTTTTTCACACATTAACTTGTGTCGGTTGATCTATGTAAAATGTTAGAGAAAGAAACCTAGATGTTTCCTGCAATATACACCAATACATACGTGTAAAGCAATTTTTTTTCAGGGGTTCTTAAAATACTATTGTGGATCCCCAATTTACTATTTTGTTGTATGGACCCTAAAAATCTTATATGGACCATAGGGGCCATATAGACCCCGGTTGAGAACTACTGGACTATATAATACATGCTGCAGCATTGAAATGTTAATTTACTCACTGACAAAGGCGGCGAGCTGGCAGAAACGTTAGCACGCCGGGCGAAATGCTTAGCGGTATTTCGTCTGTCTTTACGTTCTGAGTTCAAATTCCGCCGAGATTGACTTTGCTTTTTATCCTTTCGGGGTCGATAACTTAAGTACCAGCTGCGTACTGGCGTACATCTAATCGACAGGTCCCCTCACCCAAAATTTCGGGCCTTGTGCCTAGAATAGAAAATAATTTATTCACTGAAATGCAACTCCGAGATACTCCGAGAATCACATTTGACAAACCACATGCAGAGATCTATACATGCAAATTTTTCTGAGTGTCTCCTTTTTTGTCGTTTGCAGCTCAACCAGAATCAAATCGATGTTGTAAGTGTTTCTCCAGCGCAGCATTGCAAGTGAACTTGTTAGCCTTGTGCTATGCGCGATTTAAGCAATTACGACCAAATACATAACCTTGAGTTGATGGCAGAAATTATTAGTTGTGACGGGATAAAGGTTAATTATTTTATTCCGTAGCAATGAAACAGAATATTTTAGGGGTTCTTTTAATTTCATTGTATTGATTAGTGATTGCCGGGAATCATATGACATGACTTGTAATAAGAAGAGAGTAATAGCTTTTTAATTAACATTCATCATTCATACGTTACTGTATGCTCACACACACACACACACACACACACATACACACACACACACACACACACACACACACACACACACAATCTCTCTCTCTCTCTCTCTCTCTCTCTCTCTTAAACACAAACACGTATTCAGTCACATTCACGTGCTTAGTTGCAAATACGTACACAAATACGAAGAAATACACATATACACACACATACACACACACACACACACATATGCATACCTACATACACACACACGCTCCAAGTAAAAGTTCATGTGGTGAAAATTCACGTAATCAAAAACAAGTCAGTCGCCAATATCATTATCGTCAACTTCCGCATCATCATCATCATCATCATCATCATCATCATCATCATCATCATCATCATAGTGATTATCATAATTGTTTTCATCATCAATGAAATATAATACCATAAAATATGACACACACGCATACACACACACACACACA
>NC_068992.1:28533056-28534149 GCF_001194135.2 Octopus bimaculoides | reverse complement strand
TATATATATATATATATATATATATATATATATATATATTACTTTATTGCCTACATGGGGCTAAACATAGAGGGACAAATAAGGACAGACAAAGGGATTAAGTCGATTATATATATATATATATGTAGAACAGTTCGATCAGGTTGCTCCCATAAAAGTCTAAGCTAAGAGCATTAGACTTTTTGTAAGAAAGCTAGCGAATGTGTACGGCAACAAAGACAAAAGACAGAGAACATGGTGCACACTTACAAATACAAACAACAAGAATATAACAACAGGTGTCTTTTGACTGAGAACGAATCAAATTGATCTGGCGTGTATGAGGTGAAAGCCTAAAGGCAGGAACATAGGAAATGGACATAAGAGGTGTTGGCGTCGGCAGTCAGACCAAGAAAGAAAGATCGTGGCTGGCCGGACACCGATCACGTGGAAAGAGGAGAGAGTGGTAGGAGGCAGCGGGATTGAAGGATTAGAAAAAAATCAGAGACAAAGGGAAAGGTACAGGGGAGATAAACGAGGAGGAAAAGTTAAGGAAAAGTTAAGGAAAGAGAGGGCCAAGAAATGTGAGAAAGTGGGGGAGCGAGAAAAAGAAAAGAAGAAGAAAATATGAGGGGGACAAAATTTAGATACGTACTTACTATGAGGTGAGTACAAGTGCGTACGTACGCCGATATATGTATATATAAATATAAAATGGAACAAAAGCGCAATGGAGGACAATAAAACATATATATATATGCACATATATATGCATAAATATGTGTGCGTGTCAATTGATTTGACATTCCCATATATATATCTATAGAGATGGTCATCGAGTAAAAGATATTTTAAGATCTCAATCACCCAATCATGATCCTTATTGATTATTTGGGTAAGTGGAGATATTCGAATTGCGTCGTGGACTATCTCTGCTGTCAGTTTGCTGTTTTCTGGGTTTTTTTCTTTTTTTCCATTCCAACAAGTTTTCTCTTGAGAAATCATTGACTTGTATTTTTATACAAAACAAAATAATCACACGCGTATCTACATGCTTACATCACACACACACACACACACACACACACACACACACACACACACACACAACAAC
>NC_068992.1:28531788-28532873 GCF_001194135.2 Octopus bimaculoides | reverse complement strand
CACAACAACAACAACAACAACAACAACAACAGCCATTTGAGTTTTCAAGAAAATCAATTGATCACATATTTATTTTCTTTAATCATTAGTTACTGAACACACATGTGTGAAAGGAAGGTGGTTTCTATATTTACGCACGCGCACCTCCGTGTGTGTGTATACGTGAACAACCGTCGCATTGCATGAATCATTATGCTTGTGTGTGTGTGTGTGTGTGTGTGTCTGTGTGCGTCTGTGTGTGTGCGTGTGTGCCTGTAGTTAGGTTTATTGCGTATTTATTTACATAACTAAATCTATTTATATCGCAGGTACTAATTTGATGTGATACATTGTAAGACTATATGTGTGTGTGCGTTTGTGTATATGTATATATGTGTGTGTGTGTGTGTGTGTGCATGTGTATATATATGTATGTGTATTGTGTGTGTGTATTGTGTGTGTGCATATTGTGTGTGTGCATATTGTGTGTGTATGTGTGTGTGTATGTGTGTGCATTGTGTGTGTGCGTGTGTGCATGTCTGCGTGTGTATGTGTGTATGTGTGCGTGTGTGCATGTGTATGTGCTGTCTATGTGTGTGTATGTCTGTGTATGTGTGTGCGTGCTATACACGCACTGAATCCGTGTATTTTGATCTCTTACAGTTTGACTCTCTAATGGTCGTCAACAGATTTCAGATTGAAATCCTTTACTTATATTGATTAGACCCCAATTCAAGCTTCCTCTCAATATTTGTCATCCTGTCTTTGTAAGTCTGTCTCTGTCTTTCTGTCTCTGTGTCTGTCTGTGCCTCTGTTACTCTATGAAGCTAAATCTGTCTGTGTCTGTCTGTCTGTCTCACTCTTCCTCTCTCTGTGTCTTCCCCACTCTCTCTATCTCCCTCTATCTCTCCCCTCTCCCTCCTCTCTCTGTAACGTTTCTCAGAGCCCATTCAGTTAATGTATACTGTCTCATTATTCTGTTTCAATATATTTCATTCAAATCTCTATACACAGTTCCAGATATTCACGTTATAATATTCCTACACACTCTCTCCTTCACACACACACACACACACACAAACAAATATGTAAGTATGTATATATAT
>NC_068992.1:28530393-28530976 GCF_001194135.2 Octopus bimaculoides | reverse complement strand
TATATATATATATATATATATGCAGAAATATGTACGGTTAGATATATTCTCTTATTCATTTTAATAAAGAAAGTATGCTTTCACCTTATATAGGGTTTGTTAAGAAACTGATAATTTAAATATGTTGACAGCGTAAATTCTTTTATTACTTCTTTTTTCAGAAATTTTTCAGACAGCTGCTCTGGCAATGATCACGCTCGGACGGTGCTGTTAGCGCTCCACTGGCACAGGTGCCAGTCATCGAATTTGGTTCTATTACGATTTCGATTTCACTTGCCCCAACAGGTCGTCGCAAGCAGAGTTTAGTGTCCAATGAAGGAAAGGTTGGCATGGGTGCCAGTCATCGAGTTTGGTTCGATTTCAATTTAACTTGCCTCAACAGGTCCTCGCAACCAGAGTTTAGTGTCCAATGGAGGAAAGGTACGCATAAGTGGGCTGGCTACACCCCTGGCAGAGGCCACGGATTATGATCTCACTTGGCTTGCTGTGTCTTCTCACGCACTGCATATTTCCAAATGTCTCGGTCACTAGTCATTGCCTCGGTGAAGACTATATATATATATACATGTGTGTGTGTGTGTGT
>NC_068992.1:28525021-28530212 GCF_001194135.2 Octopus bimaculoides | reverse complement strand
CAACGAACGCGTTTATCAAAGCAGATAAAACAAAAAATTTATTTGAAATAAACAACCAAACACACAACAAGTTACTAACCGACAACATAACTAAAACATACAAGAAAACAAAACCCACCGCTTATAATTCAATTTAAATAGAAGCAAAATATCTAACCATAAATTTTGAAATAGAAGACAGTGTAGAAAAGCTTATCTCATGGGATCCTTTTATAACTCTCAGAGACCATAAAAATATCTTCACCCAAGGTAATAAGTCCCATAAAAAGTGAAATAGGAATTATTAGTAAATCCATATTAGATAATGTTATACGACATATCAGAGCACACTCAAATCTTACTCAATGGATATGCAGTAGAGCAACTATTGAATGGTTTAAGAAAATAGGAGATAAACCCAAATACAAATTTATACAGTTCAATAACGTAGTTCTACCTCGCGATCTCCAAACACTTGCTTTAGAAGGCACTTGAATTTAGTAAAACAAATGTCACTATAGCAATTACCAATAATGATATAATTATGAATGCCAGGAAGACATTACTCTTTCATGATAATTCTTTCGGATAAAAAAGAACGGAGACGAGTTATTTGACGTGGCAATGGGGAGCTATGACGGTGTAGAGATAGCTGACCTTGTAGGCTATAATATCCTAGATGCCCTTAAAAAAAGAACTACAAAAAGCTAACATAGGTTTATATAGGGATGATGGCCTGGGAGTAGTACACAATAAAAATGCATATGATATGGACAGAATAAGGAAACAATTATACAAAATATTTAGCCAATTAGGCCTAAGAACCACAATTAGTACAAATATTAAAGAAGTCAACATCCTAGACATTAACATGAATCTTAACACAGGAAAATTTAAACCTTACCACAAGCAAAACGAGGAAGCCTTGTACATAGACACAGGTTCCAACCACACACCTGCAGTAATTAAACAAACGGTTAACATTAGCAGGCGCATCTTCAATTTATCAGTCGACAAAAACACATTTGAAAAAGCCACCCCATGTTATTATGCTGCATTAGAAGGTCCAACTTCAGGAATAGCATATACTACATAGAACCAAATATAAATAGACCAAGAAGACGTTGGCAGGGAAAATCTTATGGTTCAATCCACCTTATAGCATGAATATAGCTACTAACATAGCTAGGAAATTCCTAAAACTAATAGACAGCCATTTTCCACATTCACACAAATACCACAAGATCTTCAACAGAAATACTGTTAAAGTTAGCTATAGTTGCCTCCCCACTATATTTTCAATAATACTCAATGACAATAAACATAAACACACCAGAAACACACCCGAAATACAATGCAACTTCAGATCCCCAAACCGCTATCCTCTAAACGACAATTGTCTCGAGAAAGAACTCGTATACAAGGCCAAGATCACGGACCCCAACGAAATAGCAAAGACATATATCGGAATGACGGAGAACTCTTTCAAGGAAAGGTATACACAACATCTGGCATTATTCAGAGACAAAAGAAAAAACATGCAATATCCCTGTCAAATATGATATGGACATTGAAAGAACGTAGAATAAGCATCCCCCAAACAGAATGGAAAATTATTGCTAAAGCCAAAAAATACAGAGGGTGGGATACCAAACATTATACAATCAACAGATAACATTCAGAACATTAGGAATGAAACCTTCTCTCCCTGCATACACAAACAATATTTATTACACTAAAATATTTCAAAGAAGAGCCCCTATTCGCGACGGTAACTCCACCAGTAAAGCACTCCACTCCTAAACGTGAATACACATAGTACACAAACCTCACACAAAGAAAAAATGCCCCAATGACGAATTACTTCAGCACACAAGTATAAGAACACCATGCCCAGAACAATAACAATATAATGTAAACAAACTAACCACACAAAAAATTTTCCCAAAAGACAAACCCAAGGGAGACAAACATCCCAAAATACCACACAAGCGTAACGTCCCTTGATTCACACGAATGCACGAGAACACCCATGAGCTACACGAGACTGTTTTCTAAAACAGAAGCGAACGCCTTTCTCCATGTGATCGGCTTGAAAAATTGTTAAATCATTAGATATTTTCCTACTTTTCTTAGCTTGAAACCAATGGGAACCTTAATGCACAAATAAAGAAATTGTATCCACTAATGCGGTGTCGAGCACTCATTTTTATTGTTCGACATTTACGTATGTGTATATATATATATATATATATATATATATATATATATGTATGTATGTATGTGTGTATGTGTGTGTCGGTGCGCGCGCGCAAGTGTTTGTGTTTGTGTGTGTCTGTGTGTGCAAAATGTATACCTACACATGTCTACATGCAGAATTTTCTCTCAGAACATATTCTTGCAATGTCGGGTTTTATCATGGCTGATAACAATTGAACGTGTCAAACATGACTTTACTCGAATCTATCTATCTATCTATCCGTCTGTCTGTCTGTCTGTCTAACTATCAATCTATTTACTTTTCTTTCTTTCTATTTAACTGTCTGTCTATCTATCTATCTCTCTATCTATCTATCTATCTATCTATCTATCTATCTATCTATCTATCTATCTATCTATCTGTCTGTCTGTATGTCTGTCCGTCTCGCTGTCTGTCTCTCTGTATGTCTACCTTGCTGTCTGTTTGCCTGTCTGTCAGTCTCTCTGTAGGTATTGCTCTCTCTCTCTCTCTCTCTGTTTCTCATTCTCTTTATATAAATATGTAAGTATGCCTGCATATATAGTCGACACATGACGTGTTTATCGACCTGGCGTCTACATATCTTTGTGAATATGTGTTGGTACGTAAGCGGCATCATGTTACTTGTTAATATATGTTTGATTAAGAAAGAGATACATTTTTCTTATGAGAAAACTAATCTGTTCAACTGATAAACAGATCTTGTGCTTTGAATTGCTTGAAGTAGATAAGAAAACGAACTCAATCTCATTCCTATGTTATCCTTTCGCAGCACATTACATCAGCTTTAATCATTTACTAATTTTATTATATCTATATTTGAAGTAGGAAAGTCTACTACAGATTCAAGCAAATAATTGTTATATCAAGAATTTTGTTGAAAAATACGTCGCCATAAATCAGATGAGATATATAAACAATGGATATAAGTATTATTATGATCTTATACGAAATAAATTTAGCGTTTCGAGCAAATCAGGGCAATCGTGAAAGAAACCTTCTGGAAAGATATGTGTGCATTTACACACACGCTACGCGCGCGCACACACGCACTCATTCACACACACATATATGCATAATACATACATACATATATGCATACATATATACTAAGAAAACGCCTACGTTGGACTATTGAGAAATTTGGAGTTATTCTATCCAGATTACTAGTTCAGATTTATACCTGTAATTATTGGGGCACTGAGATATGCAACATACCAATCTTGAGAAATTAGGCTTCTCAAAGCCAGAAAGAAGAAAGCAAATTCGATGACTACAAACCCAATCCATCACTGGAACTGTAAAATCTGTAAAACTTTCTAGAAGTTTGTCATTTAAGTATATGTGAGCATATCTAGAGATTTAAAACTACATGCATGAAAATACATAGATACATACATGCATACATACATACATACATACATACATACATACATACAAAAATACCTTGTTGATGCTGAAATTCCAATGACAGAGACTTGGATCTGGGTTATAGACCGGCTCTTTTTCTATTGGTAAGAAATGTTGAAATAAAACTGAATAATTACATACAAACATGCATATATATAAAGGTTCAGTTATATATATATATATATATATATATATATATATATAACTGAATCTGGTAACAAATAGTGTGGTCAGTATTGGAAAACATTCAATCACTTGCTTAAGTGGTATACATACGAGGTGCTTTCAAAAGTATCCGGCTTTTGAGCATAAGAAAAAAGCAGTTTTGTATATATCACGAACTTTATTTAATCACCATGGGAGTTCTCAATCTTTTTCTAACTGTTCTACCACTGCTAGTAACACCCCTGGAAAGCCATCTCTGAAATGCTATATAATCCTGCCGTCGCTTTTCGCATAATTTCTTTTCGCGACTCAAATCACTTCCCTTTCAAAATAGTTTTCAGTTTGGGAAGTCACACGGTCGGGAGAGTAGTGAACCTGTCAAACAAGGGATGTGTTGTTCTTGACCTGGAAAACTTGGATTACGAGGTGCGTTTTAAAAGTGTCCGACTTTATTTCTTTGTCAACACTCTCCGTATGCGCAAATACTCGGTTTAAATGAAATCACTGATCCTATGCTTAATCCAACTTTGTGAATAGTTCCCTGGGTTGTTACACGACGGTGTTCCATGATTATTCACCGAACCTTATCAATAAGCTCCTCATTTCGGTTGGTGCATCGCCCACCTGAGCGTGCCTCGCTCTTCACTGAGATGCTGCCAGATTTGAAGCGGTTGTACCCCTCTTTGATTTCAGGTTTTTCCCATATCATCATCGTCAAAGGCCTCCTAAATCTTCTGGATGGTTTGACCTTGAGTATCAGCAAGCTTTTGACAAAATTTGGTGTAATATCTCTGGTCGATGCGCTCCGCCCGGCATAAAAACAAAAATTCCTCTGTACTGTAGGTGGAACAGCTGGGAACTGACGCGGCCTACCGACGTGAAGATGTTCGCATATGCGCACTAAGGGTACCGTCAGTTCCATACCAAAGAATTTTGCCCAAGTGGCATTAGTTTTGTCAGATAATCGTATATGCACATGTATATATGTATATGTATACGAGTATATATATGTGTGTATGTGTATGTGTGTGTGTGTGTGTGTGTGCGTGCGTGTGTGTATAGTGTATATATATATATATATATAAGTAGCTTTATGGTTAGGGTATTCGGCTCATGATCGTAAGGTCGTGAGTTCAATTCCCGGCGATGCCTTGTCTCCAAGAGACTTTATTTCACGTTGCTCCAGTCCACTCAACTGGACAAAATGAGTAGTACGTGTATTTCAAAGAGCCAACCCTGTCACACTTTGTATCATGCTGAATTTCTCTGAGAATTACGTAAGGGTTCACGTCTGCGGGGTGCTCAGCCACTTGTACG
Source organism: Octopus bimaculoides (assembly GCF_001194135.2). Taxonomy (NCBI): domain Eukaryota; kingdom Metazoa; phylum Mollusca; class Cephalopoda; order Octopoda; family Octopodidae; genus Octopus; species Octopus bimaculoides. The sequence continues at coordinate 28,525,102 of NC_068992.1, read as the reverse complement.
TTAATTTCACGAGCAAGCAGTTCCGCTGATAAGATCAAATGGAACTCTCGTTATCGTAATCAACGGAGTGCCGATTATATA
>NC_068992.1:28520026-28523851 GCF_001194135.2 Octopus bimaculoides | reverse complement strand
TATATATATATATATATATATATTCATTTATTTAAAGGGCACAATAAATGTTTCTAAACGCTACTAATAGTTTCATACTTTGAGAAATACTGAAACATATTCTTCAGGACCAAACCACGTATCATAACGAGCTAAAAAAAATTTTAGATAATAGAAGAAACGCGCAAAAAAAGAAAGAAAAAAGAAAGAAAAAAGAAAGAAAAAAGAAAGCAGCATATACAAATCGCAGTGGTTGCAAGCATACGTATCAATATATTTTGAAGAATTGGAAAATTCCGTCTATTCCTGACTCACTTGATATCTTTCCAGCCTTATCATTTAAGGTCTAAGGAGGATAGATCTTTTACTTTTTTACTTTTTCATTTTTTACATTTTAGTTTTCGTATCTTCGTTTTTCGTTTTTTCGTTTTCCGTTTTTCACTTTCTGCGTTTTCTATATGGTGCCTTTTCATTTGTTCGTGTTTCTTCTATTATTCAATTATTTTTTTTTAGTTCGTTATGATATGTGGTTTGCGAAGAATATGTCTGAGTATTTCTCAACATATGAAACTATTAGTAGCACTTAAGTATATATGTATTGTGCCCTTTAAATAAACAATATTTTAATCTCAACAGATGGAATACCTTTTTGTTGAATTTTCTATCACGGAACAATACAGTATATATACATACATACATATATATATGTGTGTGTGTGTGTGTGTGTGTGTATGTGTGTGTGTGTGTGTGTGTGTGTGTGTGTGTGTGATTATGTATGTATGTTCTTGTTCTGTTTATTTCAAGATTTCTTCCCAATAGAGAAAGAACAGGTTTCTAACCTAGACCCAAGGCTTCATCATTGGAATTTCCACATCGACATCAGGGTATTTTTGTATGTATGTATGTGCAGATTTGTATGTTTTATGTGTGTATTCTCATGCATATAGTTGCATATTTAGAGGTCTTCCTGGAAAAGTCCGAGGATAAGAGGGGTACTGCCTGGAAAACTCCGCTGATGGGAAGGGACTTCTTGGAAAATTCCGAGGACTTCCTGTAAAGTTCCGAGGATGGTGATGAGACTTCCTGGAATAATCCGAAGTCGAGGAGACTTCCTGGAAAACTCCGAGTAGGGGGAGGAGATTACCTGGAAAAGTCAGTTAATGGGAGGGAATTTCTGAGGATGGTAAGGAGACCTGGAATGTTCCGAGGACTTTATATTTAAACTCACGTCAACTAAAAGTAACTTTTTTCAAAATGAAAAACATCGACCTCAGTACGCAACTGGTACTTAATTTATCAACCTCGAAAGGATGAAAGGCAAAGTCGACCTCTACGGAATTTGAACACAGAGCGTAACAACGAGCGAAATACCGCTAAGCATTTCGCCCGACGTGCTAACGATTCTGCCAGTTCACCGCTTTAACATATTCCTTTCTCCTCTTGGCAGAAGGCCTGAAGTTGTTTGAGTCGATTGGATAGACCCCAGTACGCAACTGGGACTTAATTTATCGACCCCGAAAGGATGAAAGCAAAGTCGACCTCGGCGGCATTTGAACTCAGAACGTAAATACAGACATAATACCCCTAAGAATTTCGTCCGGCGTGCTAACCTTTCTGCCAGCTCGCCGCCTTCAAAAGCAAAAATGTTTTAAAGGCTTGTCGCCGAGTTCTGAACCGCATGTAACTGTAATTCAATCAACGTCGCCGTTGTGTGTGTGAAGGCACGTGGTTTAGTAATTAGGGGGTTCAGATCATGCTCGTAAAGTCGTGATTTCGTTTATCGGTAGCACATTTTGTCCTTGAGCAAGACGTTTTATTTCCCGTTGCTCCAGTTCATTCTGCTGGCAAAAAAATGAGTTTTACCTGTAATTCAAAGGGCCAGCCTTAACACATTCTGTGTCACACTGAATCTCCTTGAGAACGAACTACATTCTGGGTACGCATGTTTGTGCCGTGATCAGATACTTAATTTCGCGAGCAGTCCGTTCCGTTGATCGGATCAACTGGAACCCTCGACATCGTAATTGATGGAGCGCAAGTTTGTTTAATGTTACCTTTTGCGGTTGGAAAGTTGTAAGCAATCCTCCTTCTGAGTGAAAAACAGATTTTAGCTTCACTTTAGAAAGAATTTCCAGCCAAAAGACTTCTGGTTAGCATCATGAGTTTTACAGTTTATTGAGTGAATTTCTTCGAAATTTTTCCTTCCATCGAGCATAGCGGCAGTTAATATATTCGACAGTGAGTTAGACATCAAACTAGTAATGACTATTTATTATTATTCATTAAGGATTTAATTAACGAAAGTGGTTTTGGACTTGGAGAAAATAATCATTGATATGTCAGTATCATCTGTTAACACTAGCGATTTAAGTGATTCTAGATGGAATTTATATCGACATTTATCGATTTTGAGCAGGTGTGATAACATGTGATCTTTGCATCAACGATTTCGTTAGTAATGTAGGCCTTATAAAACCTTTGAACTAAAGACCGTTGAGTATTTTTCCAACTTTCCCCTGAAGAAATCTTTATCAGGTTGAGTGATGAAAGTACAATTTAAGCGCTTCAGCACGGCTACGCCACCTTCATGAAATCAACGAAAGAGATGAAGGCATATTTCGGAATGCTTTTTCTAATTGGAGTTGTGCAGCTTCTAAGCTACAGACAATACAGGAACACAGATTCAGCTCTAAAATAGGAAATCGATGCCCAGAAATCCATATATTGTGAGTATATGCCACAAGGTCCACGTGTAAAACAACTTACCTGTATTCAACTGACACGGGTGGGTAAGGTGACAGGACAACACTTCAAACTTACATTCACGATATTCACCAACAATCCTTATATTCGCTCAGCAAGTTTCATTCAACTTTGCCTTTCATTCTTTCAGGGATCGATAAAATGTAACCGACTTAATACCTCCTCCTAAATTACTGGCCTTGTGCCAAAATTTGAAACCAAAGTTATATTTTATGATTTTTATGATATCAGACTAGCTGCATTTTATCAAAACCTTTAGTTTTGAACAGGACTAACAGATTTATATAGTGAAAGTACTCCAGAAATTTAATATATTCATACATTCGTAGCACTTCGTCGGTTACGACGACGAGGGTTCCAGTTGATCCGATCAACAGAACAGCCTGCTCGTGAAATTAACATGCAAGTGGCTGAGCACTCCACAAACACGTGTACCCTTAACGTAGTTCTTGGGGAGATTCAGCGGGACACAGAGTGTGACAAGGCTGGCCCTTTGAAAAACAGGTCCAACAGAAACTGGAAGAAAGAGTGAGAGAAAGTTGTGGTAAAAGTGTATAGCAGGGTTACCCCATCCCCCACCCCTGCTGGAGCCTCGTGGAGCTTTAGATGTTTTCGTTCAATAAACAATCGCAACACCCGGTTGGGGAATCGAAACCGCGAATCCGCTACCCTAACCGCTGGGCCTTTACGCCTCCACACATACATACATACATACATACATACATATACGCATACACATACATTGTCTACAAGTGAGATCCAGAGATTCTCCGAATGGAAGACACTTGGCAGTGCTCTAAAGATTCAATCTTAGACTCCGATGTCTTTACCGGGGATCGATTCCACAGGGTAAAGAAAGGCTATATGAGCGGGTACAGAGGCAATTATGCAGATAAACAAATTAGTACACTAATTAGATTAGATCTATTAAATATAATGGTTCATACCCAAATTAATACTTAATATATTCAATATATTTAATGTATCTAATTTGTTTATTCACATAATCACATATACATACACACTTACATACATATATATATATATATGTGTGTGTGTGTGTGTGTGTGTGTGTGTGTGTGT
>NC_068992.1:28515498-28519477 GCF_001194135.2 Octopus bimaculoides | reverse complement strand
ATATATACGTATATGTGTATACAGTTTCAGTCAAATAACAGTCTGCCAAACAACATAAAATCTTGATTCATTAAAATTATTTCTGCTTCTAAGGGATGTGTCATAATTATCAAGCGGCAATTAAGACCAACTCCACTCTTGAAGTGGGAATAATCTCAAGAAACCCGATTTCTCCAAAACATATCATTAAGGAAAAGGACAGGCTTAAGGTCTAGAGATAAAACAGTCGTGGACGCATACTTCTGCCTTTACGGAACAAAATCGATATACGATCGAAATCTTTCCCGAAATGTAACAAGGAAATGAACGACAGGAAATTTGCTTGTTGTTAATTAATTGATTTTAAAATGTTCGATTTCTGTGGAAAAACGAATTTGTTCAATCGATAAAAGAGTTTGTGGTTTGGAATTTGTACAGGTGGATTAAAAAGAAAATCAAATCAAAATATTGGGAGATGCTATCCCATAATTGTTCAGTTAATTTTGCATTAGTAATTTACTAGTTATTTTAAATAACATTTTACGTCCACTGACTTAAATAAATGAAAATTATGTCTAGAATTGTATTGCATTATGTCACCAGAATCCTATATGGATTATAAACTAAATCAATGTATATCTTAGTGTAACCTTATATGAAGTATACAGTAGCGTTTAGAGCTAGGAAGTCTCCAGGTGAAACAGCTATCAAATACTGAATATGCAACCGAATGAGATGCGAGACAATGGGGAAAGTATTGAAAACCGATGAGTTAAGTAAATGATACTAGAATTTTTGAATATTGCAGGATAAAGAAGACATATAGATATGTATATTGTGTATGCATATATAGATAGATAGATAGATAGATAGAGGCGTAGACATGGCTGTGTGGTTAAGAAGTTCACTTTGTGACGTGGTTTCAGGTTCAATCTCACGGTGCAGCATCTTGAGCAAGTGTTTTCCACTATAAAACTGTTAGAAAATTTGTAAGACGGAAATTGAGTGAAGCCTGTCACATGTGCGTGTGTGTGCACGCGCGCGTGCGTGCGTGCGTATGTGTGTGTCTGTGTGCGTGTTTATGTACAAATGTATATATTTGTGTGTCTCTGTGCTTGTGTTTGCCCCCCACACACACCATAGCTTAACAACCGGTGTTGGTTGGTTTATATCCTTTAACTTAGTTATTCGACAAAGGAAACCTGTAGAATAAGCACTGGGTTTCATTACTTTTCGACTAAAGCCTTCAAGTACGTGCCTCAGTATGGCTGCAGTCCAATGACTGAAACAAGAATAAGGCAAAAGGTAATATTAGATCGTCAAGTGTGAAATTTGTAGAAAAGGAAAAAAGTTTGCTAATATTTTATAAATACAAGAAATAGTTTTATTTATCAAAGTATGCACCCATATCGTCAATACAATTTAGCCATTTCAGCGGTAGCTTGTCCAGTCCGGAACTGTAAAAGCCTGGCAATCTAGAGTCAGTAAAATCTTGGAAGGCCTGTTTTACAGCATCGTCGGAATTAAATTTTTTCCTATCAAAAAGATATCCAAATTCTGGAAGAATTGGTAGTCAGTGGGGGTAAGTATGGTGGATGACGGAGAACTTCCAACTCCAACTCCTGTAGTTTCGCCAATGTCATTTTTGCTATGTGTGGTCTGGCGTTTTCTTGCAATAAAATAGGTGTGGATTTGTTGACTAATCTAGGTTTCTGTTTTTTGTCAGTTTCTACATCATTTGGTCCAGTTGGCTGCAGTATACCTTGGCCGTGATTGATGAGCCAAGTTTTATGAAATCATAATGGATCACACCTGCGCCAGACCACCAAACACACACCATCAGCTTCTTTAGATGAATTTTGCTTTTTGGTGTGTGTTCTAGTGGCTCGTCTTTGTCCAACCATTGTGCTGAACGTTTACGGTTGTTGTATTGGATCCATTTCTCATTACATGTTTAAAATTCGATTTAAAAATGTTTAATTTTTGTGATGAGAAGGTAGCATAATGCAGGCTTCCAAACGTTGCTGTTTCTGATTTTCATTGAGTTCATGTGGAACCCACTTATCCAACTTTTTTACTTTACCGATTTGAACTACGTGAGTCAATATTGTTTGCTTGCTTAACACCAAACAACAACGATTATTTACGAGCACTTTGAGATAGATCTGAATCGACGGTGGCGTTCAGTTCGTCATTATCCATTTTTGGTTCTGGTTGACCGTGTTGCTCATTTGTGAGGTCAAAGTTACCAGAACAAAATTTTGCGAACCAATTTGATACTGTCTGATGTGAAACAACATTAGAATGAAATACTCCATTAATATTCCGAGCTGTCTGTGATACTGTATTTCCAAGAAAGAACTTATATTACAAAACTGTACAAATTTCCGACTAATCCATCTTTAAACGAAAATAGCAAAAACGATTTATAAATACTTTATAAAGCGCAAAATGAGTTAGAATAAAGAAATAGATATATCAGCTTTCTAACAAAAATTAAAGATTGTCAAAATATGATTATGACGCAAAATGAGCAGCTGTGAAACTTCACCATATACCTTACGACAAATTTCATACTTGACGACCTAATATATGTGCGTGTGTTTTACGAAGATTTATGTACATATATTATTTTTTATGAGATAACGTTGGTCAACAACTGTATATATGTTTATGTATAAACACGAGCGAATTGTATGTGCGTTGAGGTTTCTATATGAATGCATGTATACATATGTAACAGTGATGTGCCGCCTAGGTAGGCAAGGATAAAATAGATTGAAAGCAACATTTTCATGGCAAAATATGCACTAATTCAATGAAATCATGAAGGTTACTCTGATTACTATGAATAAAGTGCAAAATATTTTATTTTTTATAGATTAGGTGGGCATAATTCGTCCCTGCTTTTTAATCTCAGTATTTAAGCTACGCATAATACTTCTGTAGTACACATGCCGCGTACATTCCTACAACAACGTTTTCTTATAAAGGCAGAAGTAAATCTGCCTACAACTCAGTCGTGCGCCAGTGTTTCGCTTATTTTTCGTGTGTTTTACTACATAAACGTCACCAGCTGCCAACCCTCAATGAATACTGACGGCATGTATGTGTATATATGTATGTCCCTACATTTATTCTTTAGTTCCTCACCCCCGCCTTATATCTTGACACTGGAAATGTGGATACTTTTATTAACTCACCCTCTGATCTATAAACTGTAAATTATCATTCACTTTTCGGTTAGGTATTTGCATAATTATATCTGACGACGAATTAAAAACGATAAAACTATTTGGATCGATTTTCTTTCCTGATCTATTTTCTTTGTATCGATTTTCTTGATTCTTTAGTCTCCCCACCACCTTATATATTGACACTGGAAATATAGGTGCTTTTATTAACACATTCACCGACCTATATAACTGAATCTAAGTTTTTGGCTATTATAAATAACTATAAACTACTATTTACTTTGCGGTTAGGCGTATGCGTAACTATATCTGATGAAGAAGTAAAAACGATGAAACTATTTGGAGCTATTTTCTTTCTTGGTGAAAGGGGGAAAAATATGTGGCAAAGTTAAAAGTTTTTCTAAAATCATTTTCCTAAGATTACTTGTTAACTATTTTTATCTTTTACTCGCCTTAGTCATTTGACCGTGGCCATGCTGGAGCAACACCTCAAAGGATTTCTTTTAGTCGAAGAAATCGACCCCAGGACTTATTCTTTGTAAGCCTAATACTTATTCTATCCATCTCTATTGCCGAACCTTTACCTTATTTTCGATCACCGGCCAAGTATATGTGTGGAGACAGCCAAAAGAAGCATTTGACCCAGACTGCCTTCTCCTAATTGTTAAACATGGAGGAAGATCTGTGATGATTGGCGGGGGGGCTATATCTTGGAAATCCGCCGGCCCAATGGTTTCCCTTCATGGCAGAGTTAATAGTGAAGACTATTTAAGCATTTTATCTGATTAACTTCATCCTATGGTTGC
>NC_068992.1:28513824-28514914 GCF_001194135.2 Octopus bimaculoides | reverse complement strand
TATATATATATGTACAGGGGTTTGACAAAATAATGGAAAACCTAGCATCATAATATAATTTTGAAATATCTATAAAACTGTCAAAAGCTTGTTTATTTTTATGTTTTTGGATTTATTATTAGTGTTGCTTAATATGTTTTGCTAAAATAACTTTTTCTTTTTCAGATATCATCAGAAAAAGGTAATTAAAATTCATTAAAATGACAGATCTATCGGACTTTCAAAGAGGTAAAATTGTTGGTGCTCGTAAGGCAGGCGCTAGCGTAACGAAAACAGCCGAAATGTTTGGTGTATCAAGAAGTTCAGTCTCGAAAGTAATGACATCCTTTGAGAAAGAGGGAAAAACCTCTTCTCCGGAAGAAAGCCTAAACTTTCAGATAGGAACCAGCGGACTCTTATGTGAATTGTTAGAAAGGATCATAAAAGTACAGCTCCCAAAGTCACTGCAGTACTTAATGACCACCTCGAGAACCCAGTTTCCATAAAAACTGTTCTCCGGGAGCTGCACAAAGCCGGATTTCACAGGAGGGCTTCAATCAGAAAACCACTACTTTCATAAACAAATGTTGCAAAGCGTTTAGAGTGGAGTAAAAACCTACAGAATTGGTTCCTAGACCAGGGCTTCTTTCAGTTTCCGTCTACCAAATCCACTCACAAGGCTTTGGTCAGCCCGAGGCTATAGTAGAAGGCACTTGGCCAAGGTGCCACTTCCGAACCCGGAACCATGTGGTTGGTAAGCAAGCTGCTTACCACACAGATACTCCTGCGCCTATCTATCTATCTATCAGGCTGTATTGGAAGATCGTATTTTAATTATATTGTGTCAACTGATTATCGTACGTGTAATATCTTTCATAGAAATTTCATATAATCCACATATTCGGTTGCATCAAAAGGGTTTAAGACCTTCATTATCTCCTTGCGTACATCCAATTTTGAGTTGTTACATCCTGCACTTATACACAGAACCCCCACACACAGACACACAGACACACAGACACACACAGACACACAGACACACAGACACACAGACACACATAGACACACACACACACACACACACACACACACACACACACACACACACACA
>NC_068992.1:28510927-28513814 GCF_001194135.2 Octopus bimaculoides | reverse complement strand
GGGGGGGGGGGTGTTTGCGGTAGTTGATTTGATTGATTCAGCGGATGATTATTGCCTCATTTATTGAAACGAGAGAAGTATTCTTAAAGTTGGATACGAGATAATTACTGAAGTGCACTGTCGAGTTTGTTACCCTTCTACGTTGCCTATCAGGACTTAATAATAATGTACATTAAGGAAATATTACAATTAAGAGATTAATCAAAGATACCACCCACATATATAAAGAGTAGTTCGTTGAGTGTTAATAAGCCGAAGGGCATTAAATGTTTTGCAAACAACTTGGTCTTGATAAATGTTTTGCAAACAACGTTTGGTCTTGATAAATGTGCCAAGATCACTTTCCCGAAAGGGAAACTGAAGACATCACATTCCGTGGGGTTGGATGTTGACACAGTCATAAAAGAACTCGAACAGGAACAAACTTACAAATACTTCGGAATAAATGAGGGCTCTGGCATTCAGCATGCAAGCATGAAAGAAAGAAGACCAGGAAGGAGTGTTACAGGAGAGTTCGAGCAGTCCTAAAATCCGTGTTAAATGCACGTAACTAGGTGTTAGCTATAAATCCCTTAGCAGTTCCTGTTGTTAATTACAGTTTCAACGTGTTGAACTGGATTGCGGGTGAAATAAGGAAGACTGACAGGAAAACCCGCAAGTTGCGGACTTGCAATATGATGCGCCACCCAAAGCAGACTCAGGTCGTTTTTACCTACCTAGAGCACAAGAAGATTGAGGTTTGATCCAATGTGAAATCTCCTACAAAACCACCACAATTGGACTGGCAAAATATCTTGATACATCTAACGAATGAATGCTAAACCACGTTGAAAACCATGAAAGACGTAAGAAGCTTTATTCTGTTATGAAGGAGAGCAAAAAATTTTCAAGTGAGTTTATGCATAATACTCAGGTTGTTCAGCATGTGGGAAGTGCAGCAACTGTAGTTGCAAAGAAGGTGAAATCATTAGCAAAGCAAAATGCGCTTGAACATTGGTGTAGACCCAAAGTGCCGATACTGCAACGATGGGATAGAAATAGTCGACCACTTAATCTCTGGATGTTAAAGTAGAGTACAAGTCAAGACATGACAGAGTTGGCCAATATCAACATTGGATAATGTGTCGGCATCATAAAATCAAAACTGCTAAGAAACAGTACAAGCACCACCCTGAGGCTGTAACTGAGGGAGAAAAAGTAACTACTCTTTGGGACTTCCCAGTATGTACAGATCGGACCATCAAGGCTAACAAACCAGATATTGTTGTGAAAGACAAAAGCAATAAAATCTGTTTATTAATTGACATTAGCATACCCTGTGACCATAATATCTCGGCAAAAGAATTTGATAAGCTCAGAACATATAAAGATCTGCTAATCGAAATCGAAATGATGCGGCATCTCAAAACAGTTGCTCAAAACAATCTGGTGTACCAATGTACACAGTACGTTTCTCTGTCCAAGGTGTCAGGAAGACACTCGGCAAGAAATGGAAACAGAATTGAAAGAAGATGCTAATAATAATAATAATAATAATAATAATAATAATAATAATAATAATAATAATAATAATAATAATAATAATAATATCGACCATCGACTAAAGTTGTCTTTTCTTTACAATTTAATTATTAGCTTTTTCAAAGACTCTTCCTGAATTACTTATGTTAATACAAATTTAACAATAATATAAGTATTAAGTGTTCCTCTCGAAATCATGTCATGGGCTTGACAAAATGCCATGTTTCTTCCTATTCTAAATTAATCTCCATTCCGCAAAGCATCAAGTAAACATACACACACACAAAAATACATACATACATACACACATACATACACACAGACATGCATATATGCATAACATATATATGCTGTTAATTCCGATTCTTAATTATTCAGTTACTTTTGAGTAAATGATTCTTTTTTTAAGTGTTAGAGACATTTCTACAGAGAAATCAATGATTTAAATATCGACTATGCAGCATCTGTGTTGATTAACATTTTTTTATATCTGTTTATTCCATAAACGTACTCATTTGAATCAGTGTACCAGACGTGATGTGGTAATAATTGTAATATTAAATTACTACCTAAAGATTTGCTTTGCACTTAATGTAAAAATATAGACACTACACTGAGGCTAATTCCAAATATAATTTTTATTTTCACTTTTATTATGCCGAAATGAAATTGAAATAAAACGAACAGAATAAACATTATGCTGAAATTACGAATTAAAAAAAATTAGTCGGGCCAAGCATATATAATGGACCTTTGATTTTCAGGAGATTGCAAGATTTGAGAAAAAGCTTAAGTTTAACAGAAGAATATATATATAGTTATTGTTTATTCTGGAAAACTGCCTACATATGTTTTTACCAGAATGGAAATTGAGCTTCAAGGATTTTTTTGTAAATTTTTTGCATTTTCAAAACAAAGGTCCTGGTTTTAAATTTTGAAATCCAAAGGAGAATCGTAAATTTAATCAAGAACTCAATAAATTATTGATTTCATATTCTGGCACATGGCCAGCAATTTCGGCGGGAGAGGTACGTCGATTACCTTTTTTTATCAACCTCGAAAGGGTGAAAAGTAAAACTTATCTCGGCGGAGTTTGGACTCAGAATATAAAGACGGACGAAATGCCGTTAAGCATTTTGCCCGGCATGCTAACGATTCTGTCAGCTCACCGCCTTAACTCCGTAAATTATTAAATATCATATCAACAAAGTTTATTTTTTCTGTGTACCAGCTAGAAACCCCCACCTCCCAATGAAAGGAATAAAGAACTATCAATGATAAAGCTGAATGTGTGTGCGTGTGCGAACGTGATGTGGTGTGTGTGTGCTTATGCATCGGCACATATATATATATATATATATATATA
>NC_068992.1:28505589-28510571 GCF_001194135.2 Octopus bimaculoides | reverse complement strand
AGACAGATATATATATATATATATATATATATATATATATAGATAGATAGATAGATAGATAGATAGATAGATAATATTTTCGCAAATTGGAAACCGTAAAGTCCGTCAGATATTATTAAGCAATCACTTAGAAACATGCGACTGGAAAATGTTCTAATATTCCTATTTTACAAACTTTACGATTCAAGTGAAATTAAACGGGGTATAAGAGAAAAAATGCTGGTGTCATCGATTGGTTATAATGTTAATGTCAACTGTGCATATGAAGTCCATCAACCTGTGACGCCTCAGCCGAACACCGACTGATTAAAATGGCGTTTATAAGCTTCTACCTGCTGGAACCTATCGAAAGGAGTTTAAAGGAAAACTTCAATCATTTCGCTACAGTTACCAAACGTGAGACACATTAGCTGTTTGTTAATTCAGTTCCTACCTAAACATTTACCTGAAGATTTACAAAACATGAAAGTACTTGTAAAATTATACAATTACCAAAACAAAATGTGAAAAGAGGACTTTATGAGAATTTGACTAATACACACACACATACATACATACATACATACATACATACATACAAACATACATTTACATATACATTTACATACATATATAGGTATATATATTTTATCTTCAATCTTTTACTTGTTTCAGTCGTTGTATTGCGGCCATACTGGGATACCTAATTGGTATACAAAACATGATTCATGACATTCATTTATCAGGAAATTGATTTACGAATAATATATAGATAAAAACTTTCTATTTTTAATAGACTGTCCGATTTCGTTCGGTACAGTGTTTGTTTGCAGAAATCTTCCCTTCTTTCCGTAACCTTTTCTTTTCTCCAAAGAATATACAAACATAGACACACGTTTATTTTGGCGAATTTAACAGACATTTTAAAGAAGTTACAAAATTATTTGTGACGATAAAAACAAAAACATTTATAAATTAACTTTGTTCACCAATTCATATATAAGGTGTTACTTAATATTGTAGTCAGGTGTAAAAGTGGTGATCATTGCGGAAGTAATTTATTTGAAAAATCTGTCATTTTAGTCTGTTTGTTTTTATATAACCCGAGGCCTAATTTTCTACATTGAGATTCTCATTGATTAGTTAAGATGTTAAAATCCATTGTTGCACTCAATGCTGTGTATGACATTTGCATATGTAATGGTCCTAAACGTTTTAGCTACTATCTTACGTTTAACTTTTAACAACACTTTCCTTTATCTCCGTAAACAACGAGTAACTTTCTGTAGATGTCAGCCAGTCTGCACGCCTCTTTTGTCAAGAAATCACTGACGGCGTGTTGCTTCTGTTTGCATGCAATGAAGAACATGAAGAAGCGTTTCTATAGACGAAGAATTACTTAACAACATACGCAATTTGAATGACCTGTAAATATGTCTTCTGCCCACTTTTGTATTATGTTTAGTACAACTTCCTTTCGTTCTCTCTAGTATGTGATTGCGTGTTTGTACACATGTATATCTCCTTTTCAAGATAGACAGATAATATATGTATACTAACAAGTGCTCAGTTATACTATACGATACACACACACACACCAGCACAGACAAACACACCCATGAACATACATGCCAACCCACACATAAACATATGTATATAACTTTGCAAGTCAGCCAAAAACAAAGTATCTTATTTATTATAGTTACCAACAAGTTTAATAGTTGTTTGAACAGATTGGAAGAGACAGAAAACATTGACTATTTGCCAAAATCGATACCAAATAGGTCTTTGAGTAAACTTTAAACTTCCACTAAGAAATATTTGACAAGTGGAACATATTGTTTCAATGTTTTGATACTTTCTGTTATTAATATGTTTTTTTTTTGTTTTTTTTTTGTAGCTTTGATTTCCGCTATATTTTAAAATGATTTGTCTGAGAAAATTACTGAACCGACAGAATCCATATGACTTAATGTATCATTCCAATGGCTAAACTGTTGGATGATCCCAAGGATTAACTTCAGTTTGAGGATATTATTAGCAGACAGAAAAAAAATAAAAAACTGATTATTTATTATTTATTCCCCGTAAACAACCTCTTCTTTTGCTCCTATTCTTTCCTTACATTGAATAATTCTAATATTTTTGATTTTAGTGAAGGCGGCGAGCTGGAAGAATCGTTAGCACGCCGGGCAAAAATGCTTAGCGGCATTTCGTCAGACTGAGTTCAAATTCCGCTGGGGTCAACTTTACCTTCCAACCTTCCGAGGTCGATAAAATATGTACCAGTTGAGCACTGGGGTCGATGCAACCGACTTACCCCTCCTCCCAAAATTACTGGCCTTGTGCCAAAATTTGAAACCAATTTATTACCTAACAATGTACGCTAAGTAAATTATTTTTAATGAAAACAGTAGAAAAGAGGCGGTAGAGAGTCGACAATGCCTTTCATCCCTTTCGGGGGCAATAAAATGGGTACCGGTTGAACACTGGGATCGACATTAAGGTCAATATAATCGACTTAACTCCTCCCTACAAATTACCGGTGTTGTGCTAAAATTTAAAAGGGTGTTAAATTCATGTTTGCGTATTTTAACGAATACATTTAGTCAATGGTTAATCAATGCATTAATTAAGTATTTAGCTATTAATTATGTTTAAATGCCGGAAAACAGTTCTCATCACCTAATGTCGAGAAGAAATTTCTAAGGGGACATTTGCCGTCGAACATGTCTATTATTAGGCGTGGGCGTGACTGTGTGGTAAAAAGTTGCGTAGCACCTTGGTCACGTGATTTTTACTATAGCCTCAAGAAAACCAAAGCCTTGCGAGTGATGTTTGGTAGAGCGAAACTGAAAAAAGCCCGTCAGTCATATGTATGTATGTATGTATGTATACACACACACACATATATATATATATATGTATGTATGTATGTTTGTATGTATGTATGTATGTATGTATTTGTGTTTCTGTGTTTTTTCTCCCACCATCGCTTGACAATGGATGCTCGTGTGTTTACATCCCCCGTAACTTAGCGTTTCGGCATAAGGGACCAATAGAATAAGTACTAAGCCTACAAAGAATAAGTCCTGAGGGCGATTTCTTCGACTAAAGGCGGTGCTCTAGCATGGCCGCAGTCAAATGACTAAAACAAGTAAAAGAATAATATATTAATATATCGTTTACTTTTGCCGAATCGCCAAGTTATATATATATTTGCGTGTGTTTGAAAACCGTCGTTGGTGTGTTTACGTTCCCATCACATAGTGGTTCGGCAAGAGGCAACGATAAAAAAATAAGAAGAACTGGGGTCGACTCTTTCGACTAAAAATTCTTGAAGGTGCCCCCAGCATGACTGAAACAGGTAAAAGACAAAATATATTACCTTTTTTCTATTGTCCAGTGATTGCTGATAATACAGATTTGATAAACTATTTCATCTGAAGGTGTGTTGTTTGTTATTTAGCAAAAGCTTCTTTGCAGTTTGTATTCTAACTCTTCAACATTAAAATTACTCTGTCAAATATAAAGCTTATTCAATCACATTGTTTTGAATTAATCCATTCTGCATTACGTTGTAGTTACGAGATGTTGATGATATGATTGTTTTTAAAATGACATTGTAAGGTAAGTACGAGAGGCCAAATATGGTTGGTTTGAATATTTGGGCCTGATGTGGTCAGTTTATACGTTAATGGGTTAAGTCTGCTGTGTTGGCCGATTCATTTTACAACTTGCAACTTATTTACTTTTCAACAGCTTCTTTGTTGTTAAGAGAAATTCCAACGGTGCAGGCAGTCAACGAAACGTATACATTTTTCTAGGCTGTTAATTGAATTTATGACAACCAGTAACACTATTCATTGGTCTTCTCATCACACATGACTGCGTTCATGAGAGACTTTACGCTTTTGTTCTGTTGCAAATGTCATCCCTTTGTCGATTCTATGCGGCTACTTCACGTTTCCCAACTAAAACCTAATTAATTATCAATACAAAGTGAAATACAGATTGTAAGTACTCTTTCAGAAATTTCCTGTACGCTTCATATTAGGACCTTTACGTCTTCTCAACCTTTATGCAGTTCTTATACTGAGTGTGAATAATTCCTTGAATACGGTAAACGACTTTGGATGAAATACTGCAGTCGAGTCATTGAACATGATTAAAAGAGAAGTTTAGAAGTTGCAGAATTCTTTCTCGTTGATACGCCGTTGGACATGTTTGATCGAGGTCTTGATTGGGCAACAATATGTTGCCAGTTTATAACGACTATCTCGTGCCTGATAAGGAAACAATAAACACTCCCTGGAACACACACACACACACACACACACACACACACACACACATAAACGCGCGCGCGCACACACACTCACACTCGGATGCAATCCCTTTTTAGTTTTATATTTTACACAAAATCTCTTAAATACAACCTATCTTCCTGCAAGTCTTCAAATACGTCTCTCGAGTCTCATATCCATTATTCATATCCATTACGTTACATTTTTCTTCACATTTTACCATTTCAGTAGTAACTGCACAAACATTTATAACTTTTCCCACCTTAACTAGGGTATAGTCACCAATGTCATTGTCTCTTTATGATAAGACTTTTGAAGCTGATTAGGATTAGCTATGATTCTAAAGTAAGATGATATCGTTGGTTTTTTTTCTAAATCAGAGTTTTCACTCGATCTTTCTAAAATGTTTGAATGCAAATCAAAACTTTTAGGACCTTGCTATAATCTCTACTGCGTTAAAGTAAAATCACGCACATACACAAGAGACACACAGATTCACAGGCACACAGACCCAGAGACACATAGACACACATATACAAAGAGACGCATACACACTAGCATTACAGCTCAAAGGATTGGTGCATCACACACTCTAAGCTAGATCTGTTATAACAAAGAAAGAATTTAGATCCCATTTAGAAAAGAAACCCATCTTGTTTTTAAAAAGTATTTGGGGAATTATATATATATATATGT
>NC_068992.1:28500385-28502903 GCF_001194135.2 Octopus bimaculoides | reverse complement strand
TGTGTGTGTGTGTGTGTGTGTGTGTCTGGGATTCGAAACCGCGATCCTATGACCGCGAGTCCGCTGACCTAACCACTAGGCCATTGCGCCACCACTAGTCCCTTGTGTAGTTGTGTGTTTTTGCACATGTGCGTCGATGGGATCATGGTCAGTGGTAGGGTATTTGAGTGGCAGTCTGAAGGGTGTGTACATGTGTGTATGTATGTGTGTGCGTGTGTATACGTGTGTGTGTGCGTGTCTATGTGTGCGTGTATGTGCGTGTATGTATGTGAGTGGGTGTGTAGGGTTGTGTGTGTGGAGGGTTGTGTATGTGCATTCCTGTGTATGTGCGTATGTGTGTATGTGTGTGCGTGTGTGCGTGTGTGCGCGTGTGTGTTTGGGGTTGTGTGCGTGTATTTGCGTGTGTGTGCGTGTGTGTATACATGTGTGTATGCGTGTGCGTGTACTACGTACATGTATGTGGGTGCTGTGTGTGGTGTGTGTAGGAGGTATATGTGCACTCACTTGTGTGCGCGTGCATATATGTGTGCGTGAGTGTGTGTGTGTGTTTGTGTATGTACGTGTGTGTATATGTGTGTGTGTGTGTGTGTATAAAAAATAAAATAAAGTAGAGAAAAATAATAGGGAAAAAAGAGAAAAAAAGAGAAACAATGCAAGAGGAAAATAAAATTAATAAATAAAAGATGAATAAAAAATAAAGGATACAAGATAAAAAATGAAAATTGAAAGATAAAATCGAAATTAATACAAAAAAAGAAAGATAAAAGGAGATAATAAATAGATAAAATAAAATAAAATGATCGACATAAACAATTACGATGCAAAAAAAAACAATAAAAAATCGACGCAAACGAATTAGAGTTATAAAAAAGTGATTGAATATAAGATAGGATAAAAAGCTATTTTTTAAGGAGGGTGTAGAGAGAGTCATTGAAAAGAGGGGGTTGTGTTGAGTCCAAAAGGAATTTGTGTTTGTAGACTGAAAATGTAATGCTGTTCCAGGCGGAGTCGAGAGTTGGTGGATCCGTGGTGCAGGGCGACACCAAAGACGATGTTATTTGAGGTGGAGTAGCTGGCCAAGTGAAAATGACGGGTGACAGGGGTGTTCGTACGTAGCCAAACATCTCGCAGATGTTCGGTGAACCGGTTGACCAGCCGGCGGCCGTCTGACCAAGGTAGAGTTTGTGGCAGAGATTACATCTGATGCAATAGATAAAGGAGGAAGAAGTGCAGGAGAAGGAATATCTAATGTGGAGGGTGTGCTGGTTGGATCTAGTGAGGGAGGTGGTATTGGTGATGACAGGACAGGTGTGGCAGCGGGATCTAGATAAAAGGAGGATCCGGGTTGGGTTGGGATGGAGGAGAAGGTACTGCGGACCAGTAGATCGCATAGGTTACGGGCGCGTTTAGAGGAGGGCAAGGGTAGGTTGGGGAAAATGAGGCCGGTGGTAGGATCTAGCTAGAGGTGACGGAAGGTCCGTAGGATCCTCTGGTTGAGGGATCGGTGTGGGGAATGAGAGATCGATTAGACGAGCGCGGGCAAGAGCAGTTTGGACGAGGGTGGATGGGTATCCTCGATGCACGAACAGGCAGGCAACGTACTGGGACTCTGTCTTAAAATCCTGGTCCCGGCTGCACAAGCGTCGGGGAGGAGAAAATGTGAGTACGGGATGGCCCGATTGGTGTAGGAGGAATGGGAGGAGGGAAAGTTGGAGTAGAGGTGGGAGACGGGGGGGTTTCAAAAAGGCGGAGGGGGTGAGAGAGTGGAAGGGGAGGTCAATATTGAGAGAGATATTTAGGAAGTTTACAGAAGTGTCAGAGATGGTAGAAGTAAATTGGAGAGAAGGGTGAAAGTTAGAAAGTAAAGAGATGAAATTGGAGAGTTGTTCAAGGGAGAGGAAGGTGGTGCCAATACAGTCGTCTGTGTAGCGGCCATATAGCACTGGGGTCATCCGGAGAATTGGGCCTCAATGAAACCAACAAATAGGTTAGCGAAATTGGGGCCCATTCTCGTTCTCATAGCGACGCCAGAAAATGGTTAGTAAATATCCTCTGCGAATGTAAAGCAGTTGAGGGTGACGATGAGTTCTGCCAGACGGAGAAGGGTGGAGGTGCTGGGTGTGAGGTCGGGCTACAGTCAAGCAAGTATTGGAGGGCTAAGAGACTGTCGTTGTGGGGATCACCGTGTATAAGGATTTGATGTCTAAGGAGAAGAGGAGGCGTGAGGGGCCGGGATGGAAGGAGAGGGAATTGAAAAGGCGAAGGGTATGATTGGTGATATGTATATGGGAGGGGAGGGCAGCAACTAAAGGGTACAAGATGAGGTCGAGATATTTAGAGGTGAGTTCTGTGGGACAATTGCAGGCAGGAACAATGGGGTGGCCAGGGTTATCGGGTTTATGTATTTTGAGAAGGAAATTGATGGTGGGCGCACGGTGTGTTGGGACGAAGAGATTGGTGGTGGTAGGGGGAGGGCAGAAGACGAGACGAGGTCATGGATGGTGGAGGACACATACTG
>NC_068992.1:28498387-28499575 GCF_001194135.2 Octopus bimaculoides | reverse complement strand
ATATATATATATATATAGTTATGTATGTATGTATGTATGTATGTATGTATGTATGTATGTATGCATGTATGTATGTATGTGCACGCGCATGTGTGTGTGTATTATCTCTTATTCTGATAGTTTGGTTCAATTTTCATTTCAGAAATAAATTTCCGGTCGGTGAATCAAAATAATTTACAACTAATGATGAGTTAGTCACCAGAAGATTTGAAATATCAATGTCTTTTAATTATTAACGTAACGTCTACGTCTGTATATTCAATTTTTGTTTTCCTTTTTTTTCTTCTGCATTCCTATACATAATTATACTATTGTTTAGACATTTTTGAACTTATTAATCATCTAAAACTAAATAATGAGGGGCAAATCTGATTGTAAGATCACAGGAATCGAGAATTTGGCAAACATTTTGTGATATTTGTTGGAAATTCTAAGTTGATTCAATTAGTTAATATTCAAGCGTGGTTGTGTGTTAAGACGGTCGCTTCCCAATCACATGGTTTTGGTTTCAGTCCCATTGCGTGGCACCTTAGGAAAGTGTCTTCTACTATAGCTTCGGGATGACCAAAGCTTTGTGAGTGGATTTGCTAGAAAGAAACTGAAAGAAGCCCGCGGTCGGTAAAAATGTGCTTATTATACTAGTTTGACTTCTGGAGTTCCTCTTAGCGTGAGGCGTTATTGTATAGTAATGCTCTTATATAAATTAAATATATTTATAGGGAGAAATAGTGGGGTTTCTTTTCCCTTATGAAGTTTTTTCACGCTAACTAGTTGATAAATTCTTATAAAGTCTTTACCCTATTATTGAATTATAAATAATTAGAATATATTCAGTGCTGAATATTATTCTGAAAAAGCACATGTGCCGAAGTGTAATTCAAATAGTCCGCCTCCTTCATGGATATATAGGGATAAACAATCGTCTATGTACTATGCTGAATACATGCAGTGTTCGTCTGGTATGTTGATTCTTGTTTATTTTTATGTGTCTTGACAATACGTGTACTGATGAATAAAAGATACAGATTTCTGCGTTGATTATGAAAGTTTTTAGGAGGTTAGTTTCATTCCCTCGCGATCGGTAAAAATGTGCTTATTATTGTAGTTTGACTTCTGGAGTCCCTCTTAGCGTGAGGCGTTATTGTATATATATATATACATATATATATATATATATATATATATATA
>NC_068992.1:28489957-28497978 GCF_001194135.2 Octopus bimaculoides | reverse complement strand
GTGTGTGTGTGTGTGTGTGTGTGTATTAAAATAAACAACAGCATATCAAGAGGTGATGCAGTATGACCGTTTCAAGCGGCTTCATTTAATTGGACAATACAATCATTACATCAATTTAAATACAGGGCTATCCTCAGCTGCATAATTCTTAGCTACATTAGTGGCAACATGGACTCTTTTCGTCTTCTTGTTTTATTAGAGCATTTGAGTAGAATTATATTAATGTGTCTAGCTGATTAAAAATTTTATTTATTTATTTATGCAGCTGAAGATAAGCCCTGCATTTAAATTGATGTAATGATTGCATTGTTCAATTAAGTGGAAGCGCTTGAAACGGCCGTACAGCATCACATCTTGATATCCTGTTGCTTATTTTGAGTTTATTCATCTTACTTTGAGTTGTACGGATAATACCGCACTTATTTAGTGCTTCACCAGAATCTCAATTATTTCTTATATGTGTGTGGGTGGGTGTGTGTGTGTGTGTGTTGATGTATGTATATATAACTACCCAAAATTCGAAATATCCTAATTGCATAATATTTTTATTTGTGCTATTAAATGTTTTAATTCTTTCTGTTTTCCTCGCATACTGTTTTTCTCTGCAATCTTGGTGCGATACGGTGGATTAATTTAAGACTTTAGCTCTTATTTCTAGCAGGTAGATGCTTGTTAAGCATCATTACGCTCCGTGCAAATTTATAATTCATAGCTATTGAATGCTTTTGCGCCTGCGATCCACCCATGTCACTGCTGGAGATACTATCAATTTTAAAATTTATCCACAGATGATATGAACAGTAGTGACATCTGATTTCAAATCTGTGTTTGAATGTTTTGCTTATATATATATATATATGAAAAATGCATCAAATACTACAAAATGTACAAGTAGGACAAAGAAAGACCCTAATTCTTCATCAGTTATCGACCAAAGATACTAATATTCAGTTTTGTACCTTTATAGATAAGACTGGTATATATTTTTACGTATATATATTTCTGTGTGTGCGTGTGTAAGTGAGTGTGTGTCTTTTTATAAGTGTTTTTACAAAATCACAGCTTGACAACAGGTGTTGGTATACTTCCAGCTCCGTAACTTAGCGGTTCTGCAAGACTGATAGAATATGTACCAGGCTTATATACAGTAATAATAATAATAATAATAATAATAATAATAATAATAATAATAATAATAATAATAATAAGTACTGGTGTCGATTCATTCGATTAAACATCCTCTAAGGCGGTGCCTCGGTATGGCCGCGGTCTAATGACTGAAACAAGTAAAAAAGAAAAAAAAAGATTCACGTGGTGACTGCGACGTCATATATCCCGTTTTTCGCCCACACCGAAACTAATCAAACACTGTTGTCACTTATTCCAGGAGAAAATAAATATATTTAATATATTGGATGTATGAATGCATTATTTATCCTAACTGTTAGAAACTAACGCTTGGCAATAACGACTTAAACACACAATAACACTATATATATTAAATACTGTCTCAGATAACGATGAAATATCTATTTAGGATAATGTTTTGCGCAAGCAATTTTGAGTTAACAATGTTATTGATGTGTTGTCGTGTCTGAAGCAGATACAGGATTGCCGGATAGAAAGCGGGGGGCTTCACAATCAAGAGGTCACAGGTTCTATCTAACTGAGTGGTATTTTAAAGCTCCCTTTGTAATCACATGGTTCTGGGTTCAGTCCCAAAGCACAGCACCATGGACAAGTGCCTTGTCAATGTGTTTAGTAGATGGAAACTATGTAGAAGTATATATGTATTTACTAGATACCCGGCGTTGCTCAGGATTAAAATGGTCTTTAGCACGACGGGCGAAATGCTTAGCGGCATTTCGTTTGTCTTCACGTTTTGTATTCAAAATCTGCCGAAGTCGACTTTGCTCTTCATCCTTTCGGCGTTGATAAATTAAGTACCAGTGATACACTGAGGTCGATGTAATGCCCCAAAATTTCGGGGGATTATTATCATTATTTTTAAGCATGGTATTTTTATATCGGTCACGTTTTCGCTGAATCGCTAAGTTACGGGGACGTGAACACGTCAAAACTAATTGTCAAGCGGTGGTGGGAGACAAACACAGACGCAAAGACACATGCGCGCGCGCATACATCTACAGATATATACATAGGACGGGCTTCTTTCAGTTTCCATGTGCGAGGTGTCACGCAGTGGGACTGAACCCAGAATCATGTGGTTGGGGAGCAAACTTCTTACCATACAATTACACCTATACAGTAACAGTAAAATAGGCAGCCACACACAATTGAATGAGCTTCGTAATTCAGTTGGTCAAATAACTAAATATTAATCGTATGCTGGTAACCTCTTTAAGAAAAGAAATCCTGAAGTTTCTTCCTTTGCTGGTTTCGTAAATGTTTAAAGATGGTGACGGACACGCATAGAAAAGTCCAGTGTATTCCATTTGAATAAGACACGGCACTCGAAGTGGCTCTCCGTCAGTTACGACGACGAGTGTACCAGTTGATCCGATTAACAGAACAGCCTGCTCGTTAAATTAACGTGCAAGTGGCTGAGTACTCCACAGACACGCATACCCTTAACGTAGTTCTCGGGGAGATATAGCATGACACAGAACACGACAAGGCTGGCCCTTTGAATTGCAAGTACAACTCACTTTTGCCAGCTGAGTGAACTGGAGCAACGTGAAGTAAATTGTCTTGCTCAAGGACACAACACGGCGCCGGGAACCGAACTCACGACTTTACGATCGTGAGACGAATACCGTAATCACTAAGACACTTGCCTTCACCAGCACTGGAACACTGCAGTAATAGCAGCATAACTAACATATTCTGTTTAACACACACAAACATACACAGACACACACACACACAGATGTACGCACATAGAACGCGCGCGCACTCACACACAGACATATACACATGCACATATATGTGTGTGTGTGTACATGTCTATATATGTATCCGTCCATAAGGACCACTTGTCTATTTCGAAATGGTTTGTATTCTGTCCCTGGTACCGTAATCTGTTCACCATTAAACGTTTAATTGACTGTAAACATCACCAGAACTACATAATTAACGCGTATTTTATTAAATTGCTCTGCTGAATCCATATTCTCTTCTCCAGCCGCTATTGATGTCACGATTTCAACTACAGTAAGTTCAAAGAGGTGTAAACTATCAAGAATTCAGTGACATAACAATAGCAGCGCCAGTCCATAGCAATTAAAAGTAAATAGAGAAGATGGGAAAATAGAGAATGAAGATAGTGGCATATTTCGTACGAAGAGAGAAAAGCAAATCAAAAACATTAAAATAAACAAGCGCAAATTAATTACTAATTACTATGTTTATATAAGATTTAGTCAAATGGAATTTTAAACAGTGATGAATACTTTTCTACTGTAGGCACAAGGCCCGAAATTTCTTTTTGGAGCGGGGCAGCCGTCGATTAGATCGACCCCGGTACGCAACTGGTAATTAGTTTATCGACTCCGAAAGGATGAAAGGCAAAGTCGACAGCGGAATTTGAAATCAGAACGTAAAGACAGACGAAATACCACTAAACATTTCACCCGGCGTGCTAACGTTTCTTTTCTACTCTAGGCACAAGGCCCGAAATTTTTTGGAGTGGGGGGTTGTCGATTAGATCGACCCCGGTACGCAACTGGTACTTAGTTTATCGATCTCGAAAGGATGAAAGGCAAAGTCAACCTCGGCGGAGTTTGAAGTTAGAACGTAAAGACAGACGAAATACCACTAAACATTTCGCCCGGTGTGCTAACGTTTCTGCCAGCTCACCGCCTATTAATGATAAATACTGTTATCAGATGAATGCGAGATTTTGAAGAGAAGAGTAAATTACAAAACGGAGCATAAATATTACTAAAATATATTATTGTTCTAAATGTTAGATGTGAAGTGTTCTATGAGGCTACATTCTATTATAATGACTTAAACAAACACAAGATATACAACCGTATAACACACTTGGTTTTCTTTGTTGTTTCATTGCTCCGAGATGTGATGAAGTAAAAGTACAAGTCTTGCACAGATATTCTCTTTGTTCGCTCTACATCCTCCCCGGCCAACAATAAGAGGAAGAGAAGCCAGTATGAATGCACCCCTTTATTTCCTGGGATCAAATTCTGCTGACACCGATTTCACTGTTAATCTCTCGGAAGACAATACAAGAAATCTTTTCAATATTTAAAATCTTAGACGTGTCACTGGTTAAAAGACATCAATACGATATCTCGTAATAGTTGCTACAATGTTACAAATTGTTAGCAAAAGCTGTCACTAACTGAACTGATCCAAGCATATGACTGGTACTTAACTGATCGACCATACGAGAGCAGTGGGTAAAAGCGAAGCCCTCCGATACAATTACTTCGCATAAGATGTACAGAGAATGAACTAAAAACAGTTGAGCGTTTAGTTCGAAGTTCCGCCTCACCAAAACATTTAAAATAATACAATTTTTTTCTTTCTGTATTTGGTTTGCAAGATTCTTGATGTGAACTCGCGTGTTGAAACATGTTTTGTTGTATCTTGGGAGGGTCATTATGCCAATAATAAGTACACAAAATGGTTCTATTTCACTTTTTTGCTTGTTTATTTCTTTGTTGACAAATAAAGAAATGGAACTGAACCAATGCAGAAGTTGTATTTTGTAATGTCTTCGCCATACCAAAAGGTGGACAATACCAGAGTTAAAGAGTGGGATGCGCTCCTGATTCTAAATCACAACTTGGTTCTTAACTCTTGCTCTACAGTTTCACGGCTATCTGATTAAACATTACGAAGTGTTTGCTCGTAAAATGAAACCTACTGTTACAAAATATGTCCGTGGGTTTCCGTTTTTGTGGATGGGAAATGTGAATGTATAATTTTAATTGATCATAGTTGTTATTTTATTTATACAGACCTCAGGAGATAATTTGATTCAGGGCCTATCTTCAGGTTCTGTGGCATGAGATGAGTGTGAGAAAAATGGATTCCTAAGTCCCTTTCCGAAAGTAACTCTCGCAGACAGATTTGAACACAATATTGCAATCCAATGAATCACTCGTCTGTTTCACAATATTTATATTGTTGAGAAGGCGGCGAGCTGGCAGAAACGCTAGCATGCCGGGCGAAATGCTTAGCGATATTTCGTCTGTCTTTACGTTCTGAGTTCAAATTCCGCCGAGGTCGACTTTGCCTTTCATCCTTTCGGGCTCGATAAATTAAGTACCAGTTGCGTTCTGGGGTCGATGCAATCAACTGGCCCTCCTCCCCAAAATTTTCGGGCTTTGTGCTTAGAATAGAAAAAAATATTCATATTGTTTTCAACAATGAATAGGGTCATGTTGGATACCTATTTACAATTAAGTGTCCTGACTATGCATTGAAGGATGGATCTTTTCTGTTGCTGTAACAGTTTTATATTCTTTGTAATTTTGTTGAAACTGTTTTCAGATTTCGTGTACTGTTATAGTTTTGTATACTAATCAAGGAAATTACATTTGTTTTTGTTTTTTTTTTTACCATAAATTAATAAATAAAAAGTTAACAGCTTTTAAAGTTTGTAAATTTAAGGTAGTTTTAGCCGATCGAAAGTTACAGACGCATTGATGCCAGTTTTCATAGTAACAAGCCAAGCTGTTGTCTACTTAAAACAACAAGTGATTAACAAAATCAGATTCAGCGTGAAAAAATAACTCAATATACCAAATTTTAAAATTTCAAAATCTGTCACAGCAACAGAAAAGAACCGGAAGGATAAGTACGATGACCAGAGATGTATCACCTTGACTATGGCTTCTACATGATTCACTTACCCATATATGTTTTGTTTTTTTTATTATTATTATATTAACAGTTTGAAGTTTATGCTAACTACTCATGGTATCACATGTGCTTCATTCCTGGCCCATCAGAAACAGGTAGATAGTTGATTCAAGCCAACATCTAAAGTATAGTCTATCACATTCCACAGAAAACCAAAATTCACAGCTCTATGTGTCCGAAAGGATTCGCGCCTAGTTGCGCTGCAAGCAGTTCAGATATGTCAGAATTATCAGCTAAATTTCTCCCAAATCATATGCTATCGTACTAAACAAAAGGTTTCACTGGGTAAGGATATTAGACTGAATCTGAATAAAAAAAAATTGATAGCCAGGGCTGAAATGTATTTTGGACATAGCTCTACTTGATCAGAATTGTCTAGTCTTAGAACAAGAGCAATGAAACAAGTTAACGAATTTAGAAAAAAAACGTGTTTATTTTTACTATTCTGCTTACAGACTGTATTTGAAACATGCGTGTTATCTACGTACATATGTACATATATACATACGTACGTACGCATGTATATTATGTTATGTTATGTATGTATGTATGTAGGTAGGTAGGTAGGTAGGTAGGTATATGTAGTATATGCATGTATCAATTGTTGTATTTCCTATTATTACTATCACGTTCTCTGTCTCTCCCCTTTCTCTCTCCATCTCTTGCCTCACATCTTCCTTTTCTCTCTTTACTTTGTACTTCTGGATTTAGTATCCGTTTTTTTCTTCCGTCTTTTTCACTCGTTTTTCTTTTTTCTTTTTGATTTTGTTTTCTTCTTCATTTACTTCCCTGATTACAACTCATTAAACATGCTTCTAATCTTGTCGTAAAACATTATTAACTTATATTTTTCGTCTTTGTTTACACCACGATCTTTCTCTATATTTCTATCTTCTGCTTCTTCTTTGGCTTGCTCTTTAACATTTTCCCTGAGGTGTCGACCGATTCTCCTTTCACTGAGCTCATTAGTGCAACGAAACAAAATCATGATTTCATTGCTACATAATTTCCCTGCTCAATTTCCTTCATTCCCTGAGCTTCTTCCCTTTGCCGATGTAGTTTTCTAAAACTACACACACGCACACACACACACACATACACACACACACACACACACACACACACACACACACACACACACACACACACACACACACACACACACACACACACACACACACACACACATTAATGCTTGCTTTTATGTTAAGCTATGTAAAAGAGAATTTAACATGAAACCAATTACTATTCCATATCTTTTTAGTAGAGTACGTTTATTACATTTTCACAAGGGAAGAGTTGATAGTGACTTCGCAGTTTCAGCGTGTTCGCATTCATCAGAGTGCGACCTACTTGGATTCGTGTCTTTGGGGTTAGGATTAGAGTTGTCTTTTGGGAGTAGAAGGAGTTTTGTGAGGTGACAATTCGGTGTGGCGTAGGTAAAGCGAAAAAATAATGTCGGGAGGGAGTATATGTTTGCTGGGTGTGGCTTATTATGAAGAAATTTTGTTTTTTGTTTGGTCTCTTTCACAACTAATTCCCCAGTCTATCTATACCACACCTAATTTTCATTCCACAAAAATCGATTCACCCACCAAAATAGAACATAACAGAAACTATAGAAAGCTTAAAGAAACAGTCTGACAAAGGTCATCGATGCGAAACTTCGAAGCCACTCTCAATGTTTTCTACGTAAAAGTTTAATAAACGCGTGCGCACATGCACAGACCCCCCAAACACACACATATGTATGTATGTATGTACGTATGTATGTGTATGTATGTATATATATTTATACATCGTTATATATATATTATATATATACATGCAAACATACATATGTGCATGTATGTATATACATATATATATGTGTGTGTGTGTGTACGTATGTATGCCTGTATATGTATATATATATGTGTGTGTGTGTGTGTGTGTGTGTATGTGTGTTTCTATGTATGAGTGCGTGTCACTAAAGTGACAAACGGCACTAATGAGCACCAGTATTGCTAGAAATAAGAGTCAAACAGCTCAATAGTCAGATGACTATTGAGTTGCTTTGACTCTTATTTCTAGGAATACTGGTGCTCATTAGTGCCTTTTGTTACTTTAGTGACGCATATATTTTTGCCTTTAGGTTGTATATTATTTATATATATGTATGTATATAT
>NC_068992.1:28488281-28489388 GCF_001194135.2 Octopus bimaculoides | reverse complement strand
CTTTGTGGGAACCTCAGTTTGAAGTTGAAAATTTTATTTCCCTATCAGAAGATTTCAGAAAAGGAAAGATTTAAAAGTGAAAAAAAAAAAAACTTTAACTATTAGAATTGTTCTCTCCTTGTATTCTCACAGGGCTGTTGATGTAGGTTGTACGATATTTGATTAGCTGCTGCTTCCTATCTGAAGTCAAAAACTGATGCACTGGTTCTCATCCATCACCTAATAACTCATGACTCTTTCCAACTGGTACATCGGTTGACTGCGAGGCGTTGTGATTAAAAAAAACAACTTTAATTAGCGGACGAAGTTCCACACAATTTAATGTCTTCGATGGAAATATAGGGCTCCGTTGTCATTGTATGACAGAATTCAAGAGACAACCAACCTATATTAATTGCAGCTGATTAGTTTTGTAATCAGCTTCTAAAAGTCGATAAAGCTTTGCAGATGAAATATTAAGTGATAGTCGTTTCACTTCTAGGCAGCCATTGTGTCTCCGATTACTAAAACAATTGTAAATGCAATATCAAATATTTTTTACTGAAATTCGAGAGCATTTTACTAGACTTTCAGAGCATAAATTGCCAAAGAGACAGGTTTTCGAAATCAGAATCAGTTGTCATTTAACAATGGCAATCAAATCAGTTGTCATTTAGCAATGACAACTGTTAGAATTATTAAGAGAAATTCATTTCGAGAAGTATTCTGTTCCCATGTCGGCAATATGAACCTCATTTGAAAGGAGTAGCTCTCAGTTTTATCAAGTATATCCGTAGCTTTTTGATATATCGAGCCTTTGACAACAGCAGACCTCATCACGCCTCACGCAAAAATTGCCATAGTATATTACCTGTATCACCAGCGCATGGTTTATAGTATTCCATTGCATGGGCGATTTAAATGGTCAGAACAGACCATGCTGTGTGTTTAGAAATGAGTAAATCTTCATTGAGTCGTACTATGAACACTCTACGAATCCTGGATATCACAACCTCACCTGATTATCAGATTATCTTTGCATTAAAAAGTGTAAGTTTATTGTGGAGAAGACGGCCGCAGTAACAACATAACTCTCTCTCTCTCTCTCTCTCTCTCTCTCTCTCTCTC
>NC_068992.1:28482493-28487420 GCF_001194135.2 Octopus bimaculoides | reverse complement strand
CCTGTCGTATATATATATATGTATATATATATATGTATGTGTGTGTATATGTTTGTGTGTCTGTGTTTGTCCCCCCAACATCGCTTGACAACCGATGCTGGTGTGTTTACGTCCCCGTAACTTAGCGGTTCGGTAAAAGAGACCGATAGAATAAGTACTAGGCTTACAAAGAATAAGTCCTGGGGTCGATTTGCTCGACTAAAGGCGGTGCTCCAGCATGGCCACAGTCAAATGACTGAAACAAGTAAAAGAGTAAAAAAAGTAAAGAGTATTGCACAGATTCTACCCGAAATACCTACAAAAGATGTACACCTTATTTACTAAACCCAATTCTTTACTTTACAATATCCCAATACTTTTTTTATATTTTGACTCCTCCTTTTGCCATTACTCTTTAATAACTTCCTAAATTTCAATTGTTGTCCTTGAACACTTTGCTCAGAACCTGAAAACCTGGCCCTCCCTCTGCGGCGAAGGAGATGAACACTTTGAATTAATCCGACGTGAGAAACTTGAGGAAAAGAAACATCAACGCCATCTCAGACTCACCAGCAACATGAGTAACTTCCCTTGTCATCTTAGGTGAGCATTAGGCTATTACGTGTATCTTTTTTAACCTAACTAGCTCGCTAGAAGCTGCTATACATTTCATCCCACATTTCTTCTTCATATTTTCACCTCTTTAATCCATTCTGTTTCACTAATACGTCTATTCAAACTTTACTACAAGACAAATTACTTCTAACTTTCCAGAGATTCTTTCCTTCTACGGCCAACAGTAGACTTTCAACTGGAGGCCACTTTTTGTAAGGGTTTCCTCGTCTAATTTCTATTTTTGAGACAAATATAGCTAGCTGTTCCGCAAACTACAGAGCTTTATGTTACTTTCTTCGTTTCCTTGTGTATTTTTAGTTTCTTTCGCAATCTAGAGTATGCAAAAATTTTTAATTACAATTTTTCTCTTTCACTGCACCATTTTACGTATTCTGCTAAATTTTGAAACACTACCATGCATGTTTTATGTGGCTTAGGGAAGTTTATTTTCGCTTATCCTAAATTATTTTCCTTCTTACCTGCTTGCCAGTAACACACACACCCATACACTCACACAAAAGCGCGCACGCACCCATACACATACGCACGCGCACATATATCTATCACGTGTGTGTGTGTATGTATGCATATTTGAATGTATATGCAGTCCTGCGTGAGTGTATATATGTATGTCTGTCTATCTATCTATCTATCTATCTATCTATCTATCTATCTATCTGTCTACCTTTACATCTGTTTGTCTGTCTGTCTCTATCTATCTATCTATCTATCTATCTATCTATCTGTCTGTCTGTCTGTCTGTCTGTTTACCTGTCCGTCTGCCTGTCAGTCTGTCAGTCTGTCTGTTTATCTATCTATCTTTCTATCTTTCTATATATATTTACACACACACACACATAAATAATGAAGATATTATTATTATTATTATTATTGTTGTTGTTGTTGTTGTTGTTGTTGTTGTTGTTGTTGTTGCTGTTGTTGCTGCTGTTGTTGTTGTTATTATTAATAATAATAATAACCACAACAACAACAACAATAATAATAATAATACTGATAATATAGGTGGCTAGTTAGTAAAAAGACCAAAAGACAAATATATAAACAAGGATTTGGAGTGAATAAGAAGGTGTACGGTTGGACATTTATTTTCAATCACTACAATTGTTACTACGCAATGTAGTTCTCTAGGCGTGCAAGTACTTAATTGTACAACCGTTTCCCTGCATTACAAGAAACAATTGTAGTGACTGAAAATAAACGCCCAACCGTACTTCTTGTTGACTCCAACTTTTTCAATTATATGTATATATATATAATATATATAATATACACACATATAAGTATATATATATATATATATACAATACAAATAATATGTGACTATATGCATATATACGTATATGTATGTACATACCTACATCTACATGTATATATAGTTGCATATCTGAGTACAGGACGTCACCAAAAAACGAAGACAAAATGAAAAACGAGAATATAAACACAGCACGGAATACAAACTCTTTGAAGAGCGCAGGTTCGAAACGTAAAAGACTGTCTCCTCTTCCCGAGCATCAAACTAATACACCTGCTTGTTGTTTATACACCTGTCTTCGTCTTTTGTTTTTCTGTAAATTTCAACTATATATATATAATGGAGCGAGTAATTCCTTTTATTTCATTGATTTACAATTCTTTCATCCCAGATCGATCTCATGCGCATCGTTCTATTATACAATACTGTATGCAACCATTGACACATGTCTCATAGACACAAAATGGAAGATTGATTCGTCAACGACACTTCATGTATCTATGGTTGTATATATCATTGCATAATATGGCAAAGCTCTACAGAAGAATCTTCGATGAAACAACTGTAAATGAAATAAAGGACTTTCTCACTCCATGGGTATAATCGAAGAAACACGACGGATTTTCGTGGATTTTAAAGCAAGTGTATGATATCTCAATCTCTGGATTATCATGTCTGTTGCCTGGATCCGTGAATGAGTTTAATAGGGTAAACTCCAGTGTTAACGTCCAAAATTTTATTGTTGTTGTTGTTGTTATTATTATTATTATTATTATTATTATTATTATTATTATTATTATTATTATTATTATTATTATTATTATTATTGTTATTATTATTATTATTATTATAATTATTATTCAGTTGTTTTATTTTTATAGCGTGCTTTCACTTCACTACCGAGCGCAGCTCTGTGTGCCTTGGATATGTGCTGTGGTTTGCTGTGATGCTTTTATGGTTACTGTATTGAAAGTGTTTTGCGTAGGATGTGTGCAGTGCCCAGTAGTGCAATTTTTCTGTATGTTATATATATTTGTAAGTCCTGGTGTTTTTGTTATGTATTTGTCTGAATATTTTTTTATCATACCTAAGGTGCCTACTATGATAGGTATTGTTTCTGTTTTTAGATTCCACATTCGGGTTATCTCTATTTCCAGGTCTATGTATTTTGAAAGTTTCTCCATTTCTTTTAGAGAAAGGTTGGCATCTGCTGGTACTGATACATCAATTAGAAAGCATTTTTTTCTTCATGATCTCTGACAACTATATCTGGCCTATTGGCCTTAATTTCTCTATCTGTGTTGTTGTTATTATTATTATTATTATTATTATTATTATTATTATTATTATTATTATTATTACTATTATTTACAGAGAGGAAAATGAGTGAAAAATAGACATCTTTATGCAAATGTGTATACACAGACATTCTCATACGACCTGTAAGTGAATGTCTATGCTTAAAGTTTATTATGCGAGTGTATGTATATGCTTGCATTTACACTTTTGTACCTGAGTACATAATTATAAAATTACTTTGCATTCGTTTTTCTTTTCCAAATATTTTGACTTTACTACAGATGTATTATCGTTATAACAATATAACATTTTTTTTTCACTTATTGTCTCCTTATTAATTTATTGTTTCAATGTGAGATACTTTTGTCGAGAAGAACAAAGCCTTACATGTTTACACTCTTTTTTGTCTCTGCTCTTTCTCTCTCCCCTTCATACAAAACATTCTCTCATAAAACATAAAATTCTCTGTCCTCTCTCCTCATCTAAACTATATTCACATGCAAGCAAATACCTTTCTGTATCTTTGATATTTATATCACCTCTCCTCATCTCCAATTCTATATTACCACTCTCTTTAATTTTTTGTCTCCCTTTTCAGGTTTTTATGATCTGTTTTCTGCTGTCTGGTATTTGTTTACAGCCCTAATAAAATTTTAATAATTCTAATTCACTTTGAAATTATAGAAGAAAAAAATCGCCTTTGAAAAACTCAGTGTTTTTTCTAGAATTTTCTCTTGACATCTCTATATTATTCAACAATCCGTCACAAATTATAATTCATTTGAAAAGCTCAAAGGTGCGAAACATTTGGCCGTTTCTTACGAACCACTTAAATAAGTAATATTTATTCCGTTCTTATGACACCGGTTTACTTGAAAGTTGCTTTTAGTTCATAACCAGCCTTACAAACGTGTGTGTGTGTGTGCGTGTGTGTGATATCTATGTATATATGTTTATAAACTCACACTCACACAAATATATATGTATACACATTTATTACAGATGATAGCATTAGAAATTATTTCTAACGAATATTTAATGCTGCTACAAAAGGATCGACAAAAAGGAACTTTGTAATGTTTATTTCCAAAGCTCACGTATATTAATATACATATATGGCTATATGTGCATTTATGTATGTTTTTATGCATGTATATATAGACAGAGTGTGCCAAGTCGTGAAGGTATTTCAGTATTTAATACGTTCCATAAAATTCCTTCGAAGTTGACTTTCATATATATATATAATTATTCGTTTATATTTATATAAGGGGCATTACTACAGAATAATGCCACACACTGGACTTCCCAAAATAAACACATTTAGTACCGAATGCGAGGAAAAGCAACCAACAGAAGAAGGCATTATTCTGTAGTAATGCCCCTTATATAAATATAAACGAATAATTATATTCTTGGGAATAGAAATTTCCCTTATGAATTTTTTTATACTCTGGCTTTTTGATAAAATTCTTGTAAAAGATTTTTATCCCTTTTTGAATTTATTAATCAAATATATACACGGAATATATTCAATGCTGAATTTTTTTATTCCTGTCTCAACACATGTGCCAAAACAACTCAGTAGTTTTCCGCTTCTTCTTTGTTGAAGATTTATGCAGATAAACTTCATTCCCTTTGCTGGTCGGATACTGAGAGTGTTCGTTTTTAGTAAGGTGAGAATTCTGTTTATTTGGATATGTTTTCCCTTAACAATACTATGCTGATGAGCGAAGTCTAGAATTCATTCTGGTAATCGCG
>NC_068992.1:28480500-28482393 GCF_001194135.2 Octopus bimaculoides | reverse complement strand
ATGTTTATGTGTGTGCGTGCGTATGTGTGCCAGGTATGTGTGTTATTTTACATACATACAGGGTGCGTAAGATATTTGAGGACAGATTTGTGTTTACCAAAAACAGATATATAATAACAGATACTAACTTTATCAAAAAATGCTATGAGGATAAAAAATAAACCTTCTTTTCTATAATGTTATTCAATAAAGCTACCTTCAGCTTCAACAACTGCTTCTATATGAGATCTAAATCATCTACATGCTCAAATCAAGTGGCCCTGCTTCATTTTGGATATTACTCTGACTATAATAGCTTTCAAAGAATCTTTGGTGTTAGGGGCGTCTTCATTGACCTCTCTCTCAACAACGCTTCAAGTGTAATAGTCCAATGGATTGAGATCTGGGGAATTAGGAGGGCAAATGTTAGGAGTTATGTGATCATGAAAATTTTCAGCCATCCATTCCTGTGTTACTAGAGCCATATGTGATGATGCAGAATCTTACTGAAACACGTATGGCCTTCCATAGCATACACTGTCTATCCAGTGCTTAACAATTGTTTCCAGGACCTCAATGTAGGCAGCAGAGTTACCTATAAGGCCTTGTAGAAAGAAGTAAGGATGCATCACATGTCCTTCATTGCTGACAACCCCTAAAACCATGACAATTGCAGAAAATTTTGCTTGCATAACACTTGAAACTTCAGAAGAGTCTGCACATAACTAACTGTCATTTATTCTGTTAAATTTTTGATCTTGGTCGAAGTTTTTGTCATTTGAATAAAACCAAATCAAATCTTCTGCTGGATTTTTCAGTTTGTTCAAGAGACTTTAAGATCAGATGTAGTGATCTTCTTTTGCTTTTTCTGACAAACTGACCTTTCCTCACGATATGAGACTATATCTGATGTCTTGATGGACAACATTTCTGACTGTTCCTTCTGACACATGGAGATCTTTTTACAATTGGGCCTCATGGACTTTCTGGCATTATAATCAATGGTCTGTTAAACTTGCTGGATAAATTCAAGTGTTCTGATGATTTCAGAGCGTTTAGAATGCTTTTTATGCTTTGATACTGGTGATACGTTTCCATCTTCAGTCTCTATCTCCTTACAAACTTTGTAGACGAAAGATGTGGCAACGTTTAAAAATCGAGATAATTCTAAATCGCTATTCTCAGTCTTTATAACCACAATAATAGCATGCCTCTTCATTTCTTGAGTAAGCTGAGGGTCTGCAATTATTATTTTGTGAAACAAAGATTATGCAGAGTTACAAAAAAATGCAGTAATGACCCAGAAAAAGTATGTCCTCAAATATCTTATGCGCCCTGTATGTATATATGTACATATATATATATATGTGTATGTATATATATATATATATATATGTATATATATCTTAATATACATACACGCACATACACGCGCACACACATACATACATGCATACATACATGCATGCATACATATATACATACATACATACATGACGACATGACGACTGCTCCATCTTGACAGACGATAGCCATCCCATCAACAATCCACACACATCATCACGCAGTACAATCACTCCGTTGGTGAGCCCTCAAGTGACTTTGAAGTCCGGCTGCTGAGCGACAAGGTCTACAGCACAGATGACAAACGTTCAGGCCTCTCGATCCTTACCCGCTGGTATCTGATTCTAAGGAAACGGTTCTGTGAACCAGCATATGTCTCTTAAGTCCGGGTATTGTTTTACAAACCTTGTGACATATGCCTCAGGTCGCAGAAGGCGGTTGGTATTTAGGGTGTCTGGAATTTCTAACCTCATGTGTTTTCATGTGATTCACATATCCTGCTTTTGACAGAAGAACGCGATCACACACAATACACATCCTATACTCTCCATTGTTTACAATTTTTCCCTT
>NC_068992.1:28469256-28475469 GCF_001194135.2 Octopus bimaculoides | reverse complement strand
TTACTAAAAAGTGATGAGGGCTGCAGGGAGCACCAGCATTGCTAGAAATAACAGTCAAAAACTCTTTATACACAAAAGCACAAGCTCTATTTCCCTCGCTTGCTTTGGGAAGGTTGTCTCCCTTGTTAGTAAATAGAACGTGCTTTTGTGGCTAAAGAGATTTTGACTCTTGTTTCTAGCAATAATGGTTCTCCCTGCACCCTTCGTCACTTTTTAGTAATGGTAAATTATATGTGTGTGTGTGTGCGTGTGTGTGTGCGTGTGTGTGTACGACGGGCTTCTTTCAGTTTCCGACTACGAGATCCACTTAGAAGTCTCTGGTCTGCCCAAAGCTATAGTAGAAGACACTTGCCCAAGGTGCTATGCAGTCAGACTGGACCCAAAACCGCCTGCGCCTGTACATGTATATATAAATATCACGTGACCACGTGACCAACCAGGCTATCAGATGTTGCTTCACATCGCTGGTCATAATGTCCTTTGTATCGTTTTAGCCTCTGAATCACGCTACCCCGCTGGTTAAGTGAGCCTTCCCTATTAATCTAAAGATGGCCTAAAGCAACGGGATATGAAGTACATAAGCTCAAGAACATAACGCGCTGAAAGTTGCGGAATATACGAAAATGAAGAGTTATTCATATTTTTAATTCCATCGATTATAATTAATCGAGAGGATCCACAAAATGAAATTGGTTTTGTTTTTATATTCTAAACTGCGTTATTTGCATTACCATCTGAGGCTAAAACAATTTACAATTGGAAATGCTAACTGCAATAAGCGTAGAAAATATTTTTGCTGCTGAGTAAATATGTTTCAATGCAAAGTAGTTGTAGAATAATTTCCATCAAAACTTTCACCAAAGTGTATAACATGCCTGATATTTTTGCTTGGTAAAGAAAACTTCTGTAGAAGTCATTTACCTGACAAATGTGAAAGTATCTTTCAAAATAAATGAAAAGCAGAATTGTTTTGGACATTTGTTTCGAAACTTCTAGTTTTGCTCGTCACATTACATATTCATGTTTGCCGTCTATATGGAACAATACCAATTGAAAACATTCTTGAGAACCATTTGATGCAGCGATTCAACATCTACTCAACTCCCTCGGGTAAGAAATAATTTGCTTTTGTTATGCGTGCAATTTTTAACAAGGAATTCAAACTGACATCCGAATAACAAATGATATAACATGATAACATTACGATTTCGATGTTGAACACAAATTGACCACATGACGCATTGACCTCATGACGAAATGGCCAACGACGAATTATCCTGGAGTCATATAAGCATACCAACACACACACACACACACACACACACACACACTCATACACACACACACATGTATATAGCCTGTATGTGTGTATGTGTATGTGTATGTGTGTGTGTTTGATAACTGAGATACAAAGATAGATCAAAGAAATGGTGCTACAGTAAAAAATTCTCTACATTTCTTCATGTTCTTTTGCGACAGTCTGCAGGCTATGGCTTGAAAAAGATGTCGCTGCTATTTCTAGAGGTTCCAAAACCAACACAAAAGCTTCCTCACTGGCTTTTGAGTCTTGTGCAGTACAGTGTAAAGCATTATAATAGCGATATGTTTTGTTTAGCCCCACAACAGCTCTCATAGAGCAGGCCAACGATCAAAAGCATTCTAGTCATGATCTTTCTCTGTCTTTATAAGGCATTGACTATCTAGGACTGCATTTCTTTGATAGACATATCTGCTATTTTTATGATAGTAGATAGGGATTTGACGTAAACTTTTAGCAGCTATTTCTAGTAGATCAATTGACTATGTTGATCAGTGGTTCTCAACCGGAGGTCCATATGGCTCTTGAGGGGTCCCATAAGATTTTATTGTCAAAATGTATGAGCAATAAATTGGTTTTACTTCTGCTATACACAAAATACTTTAATTTTTTTTACAATTCCTTATAATACTTAATTATGAAAATATGGTAGGATATTTTTAATATACGGTGAATGAACATTAATATACAGTAAACAGACATATACAGTGAGCGGACATACAGTGAACGGATATTTTTAACATACAATGAACGGACATATTTTTAATATACAGTGAACGGACATATTTTTAATATACAGTGAACGGACATTGCGGTCCAAAAGTATTAAGTAAGAATCAAAAGAATCCAAGTGCAAAAAATGGTCGAGAACCACTGATGTAGAGTGGCCTTCATTAGCACGATGGTGTGAAAGAAAATGATGGTGCAATTTGGCGTCGAATAGGGTAATGTGCTAGTGGTAGAGAAGTGTATTTTAGTTTAGTTAGTTTAGTGTTATGTTGAATAGTAGTAGAACAGAGCTCTCTGTTGAAATGGTGTATAGAAATGTAGGCTAGTTTATACTATGATAAAATTGATTTGTTAATTAGCTCGGAGCATCTAACTTTTACTAAAAGAAAACAATTATAAAAGTCTACACTGTTTAGGAAATTCTTATAAGTTCAAAATTTAATATATTTTACTAAAATATAGTTTACAAGATTCTTTTATAACTAAAAATTTCAATGGCACAATTCAATCCAAAAATTCACTTTTATTCATAGCCACGTCGTTATTTTATCCTGAAAAATAGCGTTTTTCAACGTCTGTTTATTCTTCTGGTAACACAGAAGTTGGATAAATATTTGCAACGCTACTTTCTACAAATTATAAGTTTAATCCAACATCAGCCAGATTACGCTGATTCTAGGATCCTTTCATATCTGTTGTGTGTTGTTGAAGGAATAGAAAGATGAATAAGAAAAATGGTATTAATTTATGTCAACTGTACTAAAAATAGAAAGTAATGGATTTTGGTAGTTTAGAACAATAATGAGAAGTAGAACAATACAATGCAGCGAATGCATAACAATGTCAAAAATACTGCCATGCATTATAACTTAGAACATTTTAGTGCAGTATTTGTACAGCAGAATAGAGTGCATGAAAATTTTAAATTGATATTAATTTATTCAATAGATCCATATTAATTCCAATATCAATATTAACTGTTAAATAATTAATTGAAATATTGAAATTTAATCGTGAATTTAACGTGTAAATTATATTAGGACTGCCATGCTGTTAATGTAATAATTTCTATTTGAATTTCTGGAGGAACAAAAGCTCTTCAAAGTTTCTGAATACATTGTCTTCTGTGTTTTTCATTTTACTTAGTTTCTTGTTGTCTTTTGTTCCTTTTGTATCAATTCCTCCCAGACAATCTCCCTGGCAATCTTCGGGCGTCTTGCCCGTTCTTTTTTCCACATTAGTTCGAATCTAAGGCTTGCCTTGACAAACGTCTCTCTGGCCTTCCTAACGAACCTACCTCCACTTATGTCCCACGATTTGTTGGCTCATGGGTGGGTACTTAATTTTAGTTCATAGATCTTTGATGCTAACAATTTCTAATGTTTAAGATGATTATGAGCCGTTCTGGGAATATTTGCAACCATTTTCTCAGAGGCGTAGCCAAGTTCTAAAGTTAGCGGGAGCGAACACATAAAAAAAAGGCGCCGTGACACATACAGAACAATATTTTATTCGTTTTTCATATTACGCAAAATATTTCATCAGTTATTATATACGTTATTGTATTCTACATCCATTTATCTCATGTTTCAGTACCAGTGTCATTACAACTTCTAATATAGATAACTAAAGAGTCATATTCCGAAGTCGTCGATAGAATGGTTCTATCTAGCACTATATGACTCCCAGTCGTACAGTGTTATTATCCTCAAACAGTCGGATCGTGATAACGTCCACTCCGTATCTCAGTATAATTACTATATCACCACAGACACCACTATCAACACAATCTACACGTATTCTCTGATCTTCTACTATCGACCGGCTACTGGTCTATTTGTAATGGCTGTCCCTACCATATTTTACCGGGAGGGGTGTACAGTTTCACTATACAACAATTTTTTAAACTTTTTTATTAACAATAAATTTCTTTTATTCACCCCCACCTCTTTTATTTTTCAGTATATATCCTCAATAGATCTTCTTACGATCTACTTTTAGTAATTTAGTGTTCTTTTCGTGGTACGTGTGCTTTCGACTTCTTGTAACGGTGTTGGAACCTGAAAAGTGTCATATAGCCAATCCATCGGTATTTCTACTCTTGTTGGTTTCTTTTCTATAACTCTTTCCTTAAGCTGATTTCTATATCTCCTTTCCATTCCATTTCTGCTTCTTACACCAAACATCATTCTTCCTATGTATGTTACAATTTTTCCTTCCAAGTTTTTTGTACATTCTTACATATACCTTATCAAATATTTTAAAGAATTTTGGCATGTCTTTATTAGAACATATTTTTTTCTTCACTGGTAACAATTTATCGAATATTGACTTCACCTTTCTGGCAAACATTAATTCTGCTGGTGAACTTCCTTCTGGCACATTTTGGTTCGGAGTTACCCTGTGTCCCATTAAGAATTGTTGGATCACGACCTCGTCCGTGGCTTCCTTATTATATTTCATTAACGCTCTCTTAAAAGTGTCTACGAACTGCTTGGGTCTTGTACTTGATCTAGGGTGATACGGTGCTTTAGTTTTACGTCCTAACGTGAACATCTCGCAGAATCTTTTAAACTCACAGGATACAAACTGTGTTCCATTATCAGAGACAGTTATATCCAGTACACCAAATCTTGCGAACAGCTCATGTAAGAAGTTTATTACCATATACGAGGTAGATCGTTTACACCTT
This sequence comes from Octopus bimaculoides, assembly GCF_001194135.2. Taxonomy (NCBI): domain Eukaryota; kingdom Metazoa; phylum Mollusca; class Cephalopoda; order Octopoda; family Octopodidae; genus Octopus; species Octopus bimaculoides. The sequence continues at coordinate 28,470,730 of NC_068992.1, read as the reverse complement.
GCAACTTCAGGCTATTTTGTGTAGCTGTCCACTACTATTAAGTAATAACATTCATTTACCGGGTCTGCAAAATCGATATGCAATCAGGACCATGATATTTTCACTTCCAGCCAAGGTTCACATTTTGTAGTAGGTAGTTTCGCAGCTAGTGCACATCCTCTTCAGCCTTCTACCAGGTTTTCAATTTTCTTGTCCATGCCTGGTCAGTATACGAAACTTCGCATCAGCGCTTTCATTCTAGAGATGCCTGGGTGTCCCATATGGAACTCTGTTAGCAGTCTCTCCTTTAATGTCTGTGGTATGACCACCCTCTGAGCGTACATTAATACACCACCACATATAGAATACACGTTCATTTCTTGGCAGTTCTTTGCATCCGACCTTTCTCTATTTCCTTTTGTCGGCCACACTTTTCTTTTTGTCTCATTGATAAATTTGTTATTTCTTGCATTTCTTTTTATTTCTTCCAAAGTTGCTGTTAGTTCATGCACAATGTTCCCCACCACATTTTTTTGTTGTTGTTTCATCGACTTCGTTCGATCGTTTGACTGCTCCGTTTACGCTGTTGCACAAAGCGCTTATGAGTGTATCCCATAAGTTAAATTTCTCCATACATTCAGTGCCAAATAAATTCATGGATTTTTTTCAACACATGAACACTCACTTTTTTGGTTCAGCCTTTGAACATTGTATTACAAAGCGTTAGCCCGAGAAATATAATTTTCTTCCTGTAACATCGTACGCTATTTTGTTTGAACTACATCATTTTCGTTTACCCATTTGCTCCCACGTTTTCTCGTTTATATTTCTAATATCACTTCTCGTGTCTATTTGCATTCTGACACTAGTGTTTTCAATTCTCATATTCACGAACTTTTTGTTGTAATCACAACTTTTCCTACTGACTAACTATTTATTTTTCTTGCTTATTCCAATTTCCTATCAGTCTAGTTATGCAGTGCGATTTTATATATCCTGTAAACCCGCAGCGAAAACGCTTTGATTTTTTTATATGGACAATCTTTTTTCGGGTGCTATACATGAGTCTACACCTCGATATTTATTTCTGCTTTTCCTGCAACACTTTATTTGTCTTCCGACATTTTTGCACTGTATTCTTATGTGGAAACACTTTCCGTTAAATATCTTCCGTTTCATGCCTTAATTTTTATATCTTGTCACACTCTTCTGACAGTTTCTGCAATGTCAAATCCTGGTTCATTTCCAGTTTTGATAGAATATCCGTTTGGATTTCTGCATTCCTTCTATCTGTCAAACCTTGTTTAAACGTCAAAAAAATGGATTGAATTTTATGGACCTTTTAATAGAAACTCTTAACCGCTCTTAATTTTAGTACGGAAACAAATTTTTAGCAGTTCTTTTCTCACACTTTTTTCCATCTATATATCCTACATGGACTGTATTTACATGTATTTTTATGTATATTTACATATATTTATATTTTTTATACTGT
>NC_068992.1:28456870-28469098 GCF_001194135.2 Octopus bimaculoides | reverse complement strand
TTTATAACTGCATAAGTATGTATAAAAAAATTGATTGTCGAATTTGAGTTTATTTTTTAATTCTTATCTTTTGTATTGTGTCCGACCCGAGCACTTCTTAAGCAGTTCTATATATTTCGTAAGAAAGAATAATATATATGCATGAATTAGAAAAAAGGCTAAAATTTATATTTACTCGGTTACCTGCGAAATAGTATGTGAGACGGTGGAGGGATGATGTGCTACTATGTTATCCACCAAGAATACGCGCACGCATGTCATATTGAAAGGTCAAACCTTATCAAGCACTGTGTGACGCCTGATTTTTCCCTCGTGAATTACGTTAACGTGTTTCTGGAATGTTCACCGACTAACGCGAGTTCTCTTTATAACATTTCATGTCTATCTTTCAACAATAAAAATTAATATTAAAACAATTTGAATAATCCTTTATGAGCAAAAGGTGAACATTGATTAGGATCACCAAATAATGTGTTTGAAAATCACTTGAGTGGGACTGTTATGAGCTACATTAACTGTTTTTTTTAAAGGGGTGACATAAATTAATATTGTCTAGGATTCATTTTTGCCCTTAAAGGATAGGATGGCTACGGTTAGAATGCCTTTGATGGTACGTTTTTTTTCATTGTTGAACGGAGAAATGATTCTGTATACGCAAAAATTCAGAAGCTAGTCGGATCATCAAATAATGATTTAAAACAAAAATGTCTGGACCTGAGCATCCTAAATGTATATTAACTATTTCAGAGAATAATGTAGGACTGAATTTGATTGCTTTATACTAAGAGAGGGCAGACATTTTGGGGCTTGCACTGTACAGGAAATATTTGTCTTTTGAATCAATGCAACTGAAAAATAAACAAATTCTTAAATCTGTTTTTGGAATACCATCTGTTGTACAGGCAAAATCATTACATATTTAATGATGTAAAAATCGTCATGTGCCATGGATGGTACAGTTTGTAAAGAGTTTATACATATTTTTGAATGAAGGCGAGTGTTTCTCAGTGATAAACGCGATACTTACAGTTTATCTACTTTCCTCAAACGGACAAGTAAATATGTTCGTTACTGCTGCCTTTCTTATCTATTATTCATATAAACTATGTTGCGATAATGTATGAGACGCTGTTTGTCTCCATTATTCTGTTCATTTCGGAAAATGAAAACATTTACTGCTTAAAATACTGAAAATGGATGAACTCACACATTTTGTCTCAATGTAAAATATATATTTATTAGAGATCACTACTAAATCTAAATCATTTGCTCAGTGTTTTTTTTTTAGTAATGAATTATAAATGGATACATTGAAAGGAAAAGATTTTCTGTTGAAATATTATACAGCTTTTGATATATTTCAGTTTACGAAGTAATTGCTTAAATTTTTCAGGAAAGAATGTTTTTTAATGATACCTTTTTGCTACAGTCGGCAAGATGATCAGGAAAATGTAATTTAAAGAATCAGAACTGCTTAAATGTTGCTGATTATTCAGTATTCAATATTCAATTATTATTAGAATATGGACGTAAAATTTTATTTTAACTTATACAATAGTTATGACTTTTACAATTTAAATCGTCGTGTCAAGTATCTTACTGATTTAATTTTACAAGTATCTTCATATTGTAATTAGCAGTGTGCAACTTTGAGACGTGCCACGCTAATGAGATGTAAGATCAGAGAAGGCTGAAAGAAAAATAATGGTAGCACAATCAGTAAAATGAAAGTGAATGGAAAGATGAGGTGCTTTTCACACTAACTGGAATGATAAACGAGGAAAGAGTGATTAGAAAATTAAAACAAGAGTAGGCTGTTAAAAACGTTATATCATTTTAATCTTTCAATGTTTTGTAAATAATATTGTTATACTTTTGTGAATATATTATCAACAATTTTAATTAAACTTATAATCTTCGTTAAACCATTCAATAGACGAGTAAAATTGTTACAAAATAAAAAAGCAGTCATTTTGGATTGCACAAAAAACAATATGATACTATAACTTTGTGGCCCACGGGATCTGGAGCTAGTGAGGTTATTGATGATGCAACTATTTCTCTGTGCACATGTTCTTCTTGACCGGGCTGAATGGGAGAGACGGTGATTCTTTTAGGATATTGTACTATCCAAGGATGTTTTACTACTATGTGTCAGAAATACACAGCTTACTATACACGATCAAGTTCTGTTATGATGAACGAAAGTGCATAGTGGTGGGATTATTGTGCAATGAGCTGCAAAATAAGAACTGTTTAAGAGTTCATTCAACTTGTAATAATTCTAGAACATTCGCGTGTTTAGAGGTAATATTTCAAGGATGACATCTAGGTTCTTTGGTGGTGTTTTTGTTTTGTTTAACGACAAGCAATGTGGGAGTTTAAACCTGATGCAGCATCAAACTATAGTATCATATTGTTTTTTGTCTCTTAAATATAGATGATGTATTTTATTTTTAGCATTTTTTTCTATCCTGGTTCTGTTTATACCTTCTACGTATCTAGTTTCTTCAAAAATGTCTGATCTTCCGTCGATATCGGAAAATATGTTGTTTACGCTGTAAATGTGTGCGTTTTCTATTGTTGTTTGCTGGTCTAGAATACTAGTTTTAAGGATATGGGAGAATTTGCAAGCCAACATCATTCAACCGGTACCAATCCAATCCAGATGGTACAAGACAGTTCACATTGATGTTCACATTAACGTTGCTGTTAGCTACACCAAAAAGTTGCAATTATTTTCAATTTACTTCTGTCCCTTTTTGCAATCTGTAAATATAAGAACGAGTATTATTTTGCTACAGAATTTTTACAAACCACAATGACTGGTTGCACCAAGAGAGATATTTTCAATCTATGCATTCTAGAAATCTGCTATCCCAGTTCAAGTACCTTCAGACTTCTTTAACAGTCTCTTCTATGATCGTCAACTAGTTTCGGGAGCAATTCTTCAAGATTGGGGGAGTTGAATTGCCAAGTCTGTGTTACTATCCTGATCACGTCTGAGTTGCTTGCTGGGCCATACAAATAGCTTTTCAGGAGAACACTAGACTTCAGAACAAAACCTGTTTTCTACTCCATAGTTGTAATCAAATAAAAGACTGTTTTGTTAGTATTGTTTCGGTCTTATGTGCTGCTTATTTATTTAGAATTACTAGAAAATATATAAACCAAAACATAAAGATTGCCTTTTCTTAGATCTTAAAACTGAAATTATTTACAAACAGAGTAAAGCGGCGAGTTGGTAGAATCGTTAGCGCGTTGGACGAAATGCTAAGCAATATTTCGCCCGTCGCTACGTTCTAAGTTCAAATTCCACCAAGGTCGATTTTGCTTTCCATCCTTTCGGGGTCGATGAATTAAGTACCAGTGAAACTGGAGTCAATGTAATCGGCTATCCCCGTCCCCTAAATGTCAAGCCTTGTGCCTGCAGTAGAAAGGATTACTTATAAACACAGTCGTAAAAGTATCCCATATAAAAACTTGGAAGGGTTCAACTTTAGACAGCATGTACCTTATAAAAGGTATAACTGCATTTCCTTTCTACTATAGGGTCTGAAATTTTGGTGGAGGGGGCTAGTCGGTTATATCGATCCCAATACATGACAGCTATTTTATCAACCCTGAAGAAAGGCAAAGTCGACCTCGGCGGGATTAACGCAAATATAACTTAATACAAAAAGTGCGACATAAAATTTGCTAAAAAATGTTGCAGTACTTCGGCAACGCCTGGTACTTTTCCTATTACGTATACACACACACAAACAGAACCACACACACACATACGCGCACACACGTACACAAAACACGCACAAGCATACGCACACACACATGAATAATACATACAAACATGCATACATACATACATACATACAGACATACATATTTATATGTATATATTTATAAATGTTCTTACACCCACACAAACAGAATGTGATTGTGTTCATGTATGTATGTGTGCGCGTGTGTGTGCATGTGTAATAAGATTAATTAGATGGATGGAGAGATAACGATAGATAATTAGTTCTGAAGCTGCATATATATTCTGTTACTTTTGACAGATTCCCTTTCCCGTATTTGTTGTTGTTATTGTTGATGTTGCTGGTTGTGGTGTTATTAAGACGAATATTTCTGATGCTGCCAAAAAAAAAACTTAATTTAGACTGTTTAATTCAATTATCTGAAACCATATCAGCACGTTGTTCAACTTTTGTTTGTTTTTCTGTTTAATATTACTTTCACTATTTCTCATGGAAGGTTTATCTATATAACATAACTACACAACATACCTAGACATAATAGGTAAAGGCACTTTATAACATTTCATATATTTTCACCTATCTTTGAATCTGATCATACGTAACGCAACAAACAAAACGATGTCCTCCACGTAGCATAACAAATGTCATTCGATAAAACGTTCAATTAAAAAAAAAAAAGAAATTAATTTATTATTCTTCTACTTCCTCTATTGAACGATCATATTGTTCTAGAAATATTATAATAAATGATAAAGACTAAACATGTCTTTATTTCAGATATGTCACTACTGTATTCCAAGTGATTTTTCTTAATAGTTAATTATTTCTGATTTAAGGTAAGCACTGCCGAACCACTCTATTGCAATGTTTAGTATTGTAACATTAAATTGACAAAATACAAACTTCTCTTTGCACCTACTTTATATCATTCTAGTCTACTGTAGGTTTTTTTTTATTATTGTCTTTTTTATTACGAACTCTTATGGCTTACTATGGTGAAACAAATTACCATTCCAATATTCTTTACAACCAGACAAATTGGCTTCTTGCGCGTTAAGTATCTTTGCTCATGAACACAGTACAACGTCGGGATTATGATTCGAAATATCGACTGTTCAGTTGATTGCTTGGTACCCTGATAATTCGGACATCTGCTTCTGTACTCCCGACTGAAGAAGAGGAGGGCAAAAGAAAAAAATTAAGATGTTCTGAAGCCCAACTTCAAGAAATGTAATATTTATTTCTTTATTGCCCACAGGAGTCTAAACATAGAGGGGACAAACAAGGACAGACAAAGGGATTAAGTCGATTACATCGACCCCAGTGCGTAACTGATAATTATTTAATCGACCCTGAAAGGATGAAAGGTAAATTCGACCTCGGCGGAATTTGCATTCAGAATGTAACGGCAGACGAAATAGGGCTAAGCATTTCGCCCGGCGTGCTAACGTTTCTCCCAGCTCGCCGCCTTATAAGAAATGTAATATTGACACTGAGAACTGGGAGAGAAATACTCAGAACTGAGAACACTGAGAATCCCTCATCAAAGAAGGACTAACAGATATTGAGACCAGAACGACTGCCGAGCAAGAAGAAAAGAGGAGGTGCATAAAAGACAGACAAAAACTAAGAAGGAACCTGTCCCACTTGTGGAAGGAACTTCTGAGTAAGAATTGAACTCATCAGTCACTTCAGAATCCGTCAATAACTATAAAAAAAAGCAAAACCAAAACAAAACAAAAAACAAGGACCATCATCCTCGATCTAAAAGGATACCACCGCTCTAATAATTTGGACTTCTTCGTCATCACTAAATTTTCATCAATTATAAAGCTGCTGTCCTCAAAATGCGAATGATAAATTCTATGTGAGCAACTTTCAATTGTTGCTGCCCTATCCATAATTAATGTTCTTGAGAAAACATGAACATTAAATAAGTCAAACAAGTGACTTTACTTATCACATTTGTACAGTTTTCTTTCAAATTTCAAAGTAGATTCCGTATTTTAATGGAATGCGAAATACGAAACGTGGCGTTCAAGCTTTAGTGGGAAGAGTAAAATTTTCGATGTTGTAGAAGTCAATGTGTGCAAAACTCTATGTTGGGCAAAATTTTTCCTCTGACATTTGTGAACTGAATTTATAATAAATATAATTATTGATTACTACTTTACTTCCGGCGACTAACCTCTTGTGCGTATAGCAATTTCTTGAGCGCACAATAATTTCTTTTGTACGCTGATTATATAACGTGTGTGCACGCACACTGCTGAAAGGCAAGAATGGACTTTGACAACAGCAGTGAGTGATGGAGATCGGTTACATCTGAGCATCAGGTTGCTTTCTTTCTCCAGCCAAGAGGAAATCTTCAATTAACTGAGAATATTTGCATGCGTCATTCAGTTTATAATCCATTCACTTATTTATTGATGCTACAATCTGACACAAAACCAAACGGATTATGAAATAAAACAGATTAAGAAACAACCGAATAGATTACGAAATTTTGAAGGGTTCACTGCGGTGCGGTTGTTAAATTTTATTTAGCCTTAAGTCAGCTTTGATCACGCAGGCATGTAATCAAAAGGCTTCTAGTTATGACCATCTTTTTGTACATCTAGGACTACAATGTGTAACGTGTCTTTTCTTTTTAAACGTAAGAGAGTGTGATTCCAAGGAAATTTGGGTGCTATTACTTGCAGGTCAATCGATTATGCAGAGGTTCTCTCGTTGGCTTGTGGGCATTAGAAATAGTTTAAACAATTGAAAAAAAATATGTGATAATTTTCACGAAGTGATCAGAAAAGTAAATGTTGAGCCACGATAAATCTATCATTATACCTGAAAAACTGACCGACTATACGTTGAACATGTTTGAACAGTGGCTGAGATAGTTATTGGTTCAAACAAGAACAGCAAAATTCTTTTCTACTCTAGGCACAAGGCCCGAAATTTTTGGGGAGGGTGGGGCCAGTCGATTAGATCGACTCCAGTACGCAGCTGATACTTAATTTATCGACCCTGAAAGGATGAAAGCAAAGTCGGCTTCGGCGGGATTTGAACTCAGAACATAAAGACAGACGAAATACTGCTAAGCATTTCGCCCGGCGTGCTAACGTTTCTTATTTCTATATTGCCTACAAAGGACTACACACAGAGGGGACAAACAAAGACAGACAAATGGATTAAGTCGATTATATCAACCCCAGTGCGTAACTGGTACTTAATTTATCGACCCCGAAAAGATGAACGGCAAAGTCGACCTCGACGGAATTTGAACTGAGAACGTTGCGGCAAACGAAATACCGTTAAGCATTTCGCCCGGCGTGCTAACGTTTCTTATTTCTTTATTGCCCACAAGGGGCTAAACATAGAGAGGACAAACAAGGACAGACAACGGGATTAAGGCGATTACATCGATCCCAGTGCGTAACTGGTACTTAATTTATTGACCCCGAAAGGATGAAAGGCACAGTCGACCTCGACGGAATTTGAAGTCAGACGAAATACCGCTAAGTATTTCGCCCGGCGTGCTAACGTTTCTGCCAGCTCGCCGCCTTAATGACAGTAAAATTCTGGCTAGACGATGAAACTGGAACCTGTGGAAGTTCCTCGAAATGAAAAAGATTGAGAGAAGAAGCTATTTAAGAAAGAAAGGATGATTTTCATTTTTCTTTTGCTAAGTTACTTCACTTCCAGTCACAATAAGATATATAATTTTAAAATTTCACTCTCCCAAGCACTTTATATTTCTTTCTCTCTACCTCTTCAACAAACTTTTTAACCACGTAATTCCCCTCCTCATGTCTTTAACATTTCTGTCTTTTTCTTCATCTCTCCACCCTACAGCACGTCATTAACTCTTCTCTCTCCCACTTGTTTCTCACCGTCTTTTTCTCTCGCTCTTCGCCTCTTCCCTCAGCTAACCACGGGATGCATTCGACCATAGTGTATTATTCTCTACTCACATTTCTTCCCCTCCGTCTCTCACTTTTACACCACCTCTCACTCACTCCCCTTCCATCTCTCTAACTAACTAAAGTATAACGGACGAACGATTAAGCAGATTTAATCTTGCATTTCAGTTACGTCACTGACATATGAAGAGAAATTTTTAAAAGTGATATCCACTGATCAGGAAGCATATTATCCATGGTATTTATCAGGCATGTCATTGTGAAAATATCTATCAAACTTCAGAAAAAAATCGATTCTGTATAATAAAAGCCAAGTATAATTGTGCATGTGTGTGTGTGTGATAATGAGTTATAGAAGACTCATATCAAGACTCATATCAAGACTCATATCAAGACTCATATCAACTATTTTTATCCATTACGATTGGTAATTTTTGGCGATTTTTACATATTAGGAGACCCGATTTGGCTATCCATACCAAGGCATCCACCAGAGATGCAAGGTTTTCATAAAATCTTTAAGCATAGTTGAGTAAAACCTGACGGAATTATTTATGTGTAAGAAAACAAAAGCTATTTATGCGTGAGAAAGTAGATTGTAATTGCGATCAGGAAAGATTAGTCACTGATACGAAACTAGCGACATGTATACACTCGTATGAATGATAGTCTGTTATCTATGAACTAAAACTTTCTAAAGCAATACATTGATACTGTGAATTCTGACGTTTGTCAAATCTGTAGAATATGATAGAAATAGAAAAGAGTCTTGGTTGCCAAGACAGGACTTAACTCAGAATATAACACAATGTCAGGAGTCCTGACTTATCCATAAACTGTGCCATTGTCATTCAAAAATTAACTACGAAACCGATTTCGAAATATTTTCAATCAATCTATAGATAAGCATTTATTGGTGCTGAACAAAAGACTTATTATAATTTCAATCACTCTGAGGACCATTTACCGGGATATTTAATCGGCCACAGTATTTGACTGGCATCTTATTTTAGTGACTTCGGTACTATGAAAGACTAAGCTGACCCCAGCAGGATTCGAATGCAAAACGTTAAGGGTTGTAATTGAATACTATAAGCCTTCTCTAACGGACAGCTTAACCATTTTGTCTGGAGCATGAATCTGTGAGAAATTTCCCAGAATTTCATATATTTGATTCCTACAAAGGAACATCAGGAGAGAAATGTTATCAATATCATATCATATCATATCGTATCATGTCATATATATATATATATATATATATATATATATATATATGGATCAAAACAGTTTGATTCAAATTCATTGGCACTCCGAGAGCTGATTGTTGATTGTTGAAGTTGATTGTTATTACCGTAAGGTGGGCTGTGATTGGTCGAGGAAGGTCACGTGGTGTCGTGGTTTGGCATAACTGTATATCAGTGACGACAGTAATGGGGTATTTATGTTATAGTGTTTGTAGCTCTAAATTTATCTTCGTTATTACGGAATTCTCTCTCCGATAAACAATAAATAAAGAACATTTGTTATTAGTTACATTAAACAATCTTTTTTATTGGTTACTTTAAACAATCTTTTTTATATCAATAACTTCAATTAAATAGAAGAGTTATTATATGTTTAAAAATATAAGTATCATTTTCTAAGTTTATTTCAGGACAGTCCTTTTTGTGAGTAAATTGTTTTAGTGACAACATCGTGCCGCATAGGGAGGTAGTACCGTGACGACATTTGAGGACAGCTGCAAATCACATGTGTGATATCTTCCACAGAAACATGACATAGCCTACACATGCGGTTGCACCTTGGCATTACAAGAACTGCCTCTCTTGTTCACCAGGTACTTTGTGGCAATTTCCTGTTCCTGAATTGCCAACGCATAGCCTTCAAAACGTAATGTGATGTAGTGGTTTTGTGTCCAAGAGATGCTGTGCTTCGTATCAATTCTACTGTATTCTTCAGGCTTCTGGGCAACATACCCATGCATAGTTTTTTTTATTTTTTGTATACTGAGTGCTTTCCATCCAGGTCTTTTCTGAGGTAAGGGACCCCAGCTGTTTTGGGGCTGTATAGGAGATCATCAAGAAGAGAGTGATTTTTGAGGAGCTCAATACCAACTCGTACGATGTTGCTCACTTCGCTTTTCAGTACCGCATTTATGTATTTATTTTTGCTGCTGTTGCTCAGCAGGTGCTGCCTGAATGATACTATACAGCATTCGAAGGCTGTCTGCACTGATCTCTGGCCTCTACCACCTACATTTCTTCTTAGCCTTTCAACGTCACTGTTTCTGTGGAAGTTTCCAGTCGTTGTCAGGATTTTGCGGGTTTTGATATCTGTGGAGTGGATTTACTCTAGAGACCAATCAAGTATCCCAAATTTTGGGATCAGCACTGGCACTGCAAATACATTGTGGGATATTGTTTTGTGGGATACTGCTATATTTTCCTAAGTCTGGTTTGATATTCTCGGGTCACTATCTTCATTCACAGTACCCTCACATGATATATTTTCGTCAATGTCTAGGTACTTGTAACATTCTTTGTGTGGAATGGGGTAGATAGAGAGATCGTTGATGCTCAGGTTTTGGGTTTGAGAGACTGACTTTCCTCGTTCTATAACCAATTATGAACATTTCTTTTAGCCAAATTCCAGGCTTATATCAGGTGAAAATGTATGTATGTGTGTATGTATACATGTATCTGTATATACATACGTATGTACACATTACATGCATAAATATATACATACGCATATAGACATACATAAAAACATACATATGTATGTATGTATGTATGTATTATGTATGTATGTGTATGTACATACGTATATACACATACATATATACATACATATATAAGCATACATACATATACATACGTATATACACATACATACATTATAGGCGCAGAGTGGCAGTGTGGTAAGTAGCTTGCTTCCCAACCACATGGTTCCGGGTTCACCTTGGGTAAGTGTCTTCTACTATAGCCTCGGGCCAATCAAAGTCTTGTGAGTAGATTTGATAAATGGAAACTGAAAAAACCCGTCGTGTATGTGTGGTGGGTTGTATGTTTGTATGTCTGAGTTTGACCCACCCCAACATCGCTTGACAACCGATGCAGGTGTGTTTACGACCCCCGTAACTTAGCGGTTCGGCAAAAGTCACCGATAGAATTAGTACTAGGCTCACAAAGAATAAGTCCCGGCTCTCGATTTGCTCGACTAAAGGAGGTGCCCCAGCATGGCTGCACTCAAATTACTGAAATACGTAAAAGAAAAAGAATAAAAGAATACATACGTATATATACATATATACACATATATACATATGTATATACACATATATGCATATGTATATACATATACATACATATGTAAATACATATACATACATAAATACATACTTATAAACTCATACATATATATACGTATATAAACATACGTACTTACATACATACATATATACATACATAGATATATACATACATACACCTATACACATACGTTTACACACATCCATACATAAGTACATACGTATATACATGAGTATATATACCTACATACATATATACACATTCATACATGCATACATATATACATAAATATATAGACATACATATATACACACATATATACATATATACACGTACATACACACATATATGCATACGTATATACACATACATACATACATATCGGATTATACAGATATATACACATATAGCGGATTTAGTCCTATTGAATAGAACAGATCGATACGCACGCAGAACCCCTCATTTTATTCTGAAGTACCATAAGCCCAATTTTTAATCTAAACCCTCAATCCGGTTAATCTGTCCCACTAAATCTGACTTGGGCAATTATTGAATCAAGGATAATGTAGAGCCCCACTCCTTTGGAATTCTACTGGTGACGTAATCGCATGGTCTTCCTCCCTTAACGACAAACATTAATTTCATTAATTTGATATATCTCCTCACTATGCATCAATTTCCCCCCATCCTATTTGATGAAGCATTAACCTTTGTTCGAAACTAGGCAACAATTTCTGTATCTGATATAGAACTAATTTTGGCAGCTAGAAAAAACTCTAATCAATTTTAACGATAATAACTGGACTCGAAACACATCCTCAGACTTACGCTATAACAATGGGCTCCACTGACTCAGCCCAAATAACAGACCTTGTGTACTTCTTTCTCCTTTCGCAAATAAAGCGATATTTTCCCAACATCTCCCGTAGTCTCTAAACTAAAAGTTTATCCCGTTCGGAGATTGAACTCAGTAAGAAATCTTTGATAAAATTATAATATAAGTATAATATAAGGTTTGGCTTATTGTGGTTGTTTCTGTTATTATAATTGTTGCTGCAATAAAGTATCTTCAATGCATTGATTTTGAGCTCTATCCTTTAAGAGACATGTATACATATATATATACAAAAACTCAACTGTGAGTTTTTGGCTAAGACTGTTAACAGATACTATATATTTTGTAAAATTTGTTTTATAAAAGTATATATTTAATATATATATATATATATATATATA
>NC_068992.1:28451911-28455441 GCF_001194135.2 Octopus bimaculoides | reverse complement strand
ACTATCAGTTTATCGAATTTCCTCGTAATTTCTATATGGGAGAAAAGTGTATAACCAGCTATATGTAAATAAGTTGCTATCATTCCTTATCGTACACTGCCCACTTTTTATTCTCTATACCTGCCACGGACTACTCGAAGTTTACAAACTTCCTACGTTAGGATCCTTGGACCTTATCCTTGTATATTGATATATACAACGTGGAGCAAGAGGACGGACGTTTTTGAAAGATTCACAAAATCATTAATTTTAGCTGCTAATTTCATTGACACCAATGTGTTCGTATTGAATTAGCATTTATCAAAATCAAGTGTGGAAAACAATATCCATTATGTGGTATCCGTTTTCATTGATGAATTTCTGAAGGCGTTCTTGGAAGTTAGACTCTCTCTAGCATTGCTATGTCGATTTGGGCAACTTCCACGCGAATAGCTTCTTTCAAATCGTCCAACGTACAGGGCTTGTGCGCATATACACTTGCCTTGATATTTACCCACAAGAAATAATCACATATGGACTAATAAGGGACCGTGGTGGGGGGGTAAGGAATGTCAGCAAACCTGGAAATAAGGCAGTCACCGAAGAGAGGGCGAAGAACGTCCATTTATGCTCTAGCTGTGTGGACCGTTGTCCCATACTGCTGAAACCAAACACGTCGAATAGGCATACGTTTTCATCGTAATTCAGGCAAAAAGAAGTTGTTTATCATCTCGATCGGAGTTCGCCGTAACAGCATTTACATTATTGTCTTAAGAAAAGTAAGGACCAATGATGGCAGCTTTTCCAACAACTTTTGGGCTGTGCAGTGGTCTTTCTGATTTTCAAGAGCCCAATAATGACAGTTCTGTTGATTCACCAAGCCATTGAGATGAAAATGAGCTTCATCACTCATTAACAAAATGTGGTTACTATTTGCCTCAAAAATTGCTTACATCTGACGTGCGAAGTTAAACCGCTGTGCATAGTCCCATGGCTTCAACTGTTGCCAAATGGACCAATTTATATATGTGTAAATGCAGGTCTTCATGCAAAATACACCTTACCGATCGATTACCGATGCCAATTTCAGTGGAATGCCTCTGAGCAGAGCGATTCTGACTTCGTATCAAAGCTTGACTGACGTGTTCCACATTTTCCGGTGTTTGTACCGTTCGTGGCGCCCCTACCAGTCTCATATTCGTTAGTGTACAACGTGTACGAAGTGCTTTCACCCAGCATAAGATTAAGTTACGGGTGGGAACAGCCTGATTTCGGTGAGTGTTGAAGTGGCGCCGAAGCTCACGCTGAACTGCTGTGATAGACTCGTTATTCTTCATGTAACTGACGTAGCTAAGCGCATTATGTTCTATCGTCCACAGCACCATGGTTTCACCTGAAAAGAAAAAATGTTAAGACACCACGGACCGAATGGTACCTGTCAGACATATGTACTTCTCTCCTGGGGGTGAGAAATAGCCCTCTCTGCCCCACCTTGTATATATATGTATATACATATCCCTGCCTTTATCTCTTCACTAATTTTCTCCACTGTTAAGAAAGTAAGCAAAAAAGAAGAAAATGGATCCAATATAATTCTTAAAGGTCTTAAATTAACATCGACCAACTAATTTCATGATCCCAAGATATTTTGTACTGCGGAGCCCATAAGGAGGGCGAAATAGTGCCATCTACAACTACTAGAGCATCTATAAAGAAAAAAAAAATGAATTATTTGGAAATGCTATGAGACCTCTCATAATAACAATAAAAATAACAACTATGTCCCAAAAGCGGTGTTCTCCCCTCAAAGTGAATCTTCATCCTGTCTTACATTCCTTATAAACTCTCTCTCTCTCTCCCCCCCCTATGTTACTCCAAAAGCAATTGTAGGTGTCAGCATCAACATTCCCTAGACAAAAATATTTCCCATGTGTGCGTTAAATCCCAACCGAATTCTAAATGCTACACACAAAACTGATGGCAAAATACCATGTCGTGATGAAATATATTGGAAATTGATGCCAAGTCATCCTGACGTAATAAGCAGTATTGAAATACGGCCAGAGATCCCAGATTTGTACCCCCTACCCCCCCCCCTAAAAAAAATCACGGAGGAACTTGTATGTAATCTGTAGAGAAAACGGTAAATGTATCTTCATGGATTGTCAAAAAAGGTGACTCAAAACTGGAGAAAGAAGTAAAAAAGGGAGAAATAAAACAAGATTCTCCTTGTTGCCGAAAGCGAGCATTTTCTCCACGGCAAACCGCAGTAAAAAGTGTCCCTTTTACTGGCCAAATACACTCCAAACATATTTGAAGGGATCTCAAAGTTTATATTTATATATGATATACGAACAATTTATTTGCGTTCTGATTTCAGATTCCACGATGGTCGCTTCACCTCTCATCCTTCGGTGATGATAAATGAGTACCAGTTAGGCAACGGGTTGATGTAATCGACTAGTCTGTCCCCCAAATTTTCAGATCCTGTACTATTAATAGAAAGTATTATGATACAACTTTCATTTTCATGCATCATTTGAAATTTTATCAACTTCTTAGATCCTCCCTTCATTCTCTCAACTCTTCTTTCTCTGTATCTCTGTCTTTCTCTCTCTCTCTCTCTCTCTCTCTCTCCTCTCTTTTTCTTTCACTTCATCTTATTTTACAGCTTTCCACATTCCTTGCCCTCTTCCTCCTCCTCATTGTTCTTTCTCCTATGGTTGACTGTCATTCTTTACTTCATGTATACCTCCCCTTCTTTTCCCTCATTTTTATAGCTTTACTTCATTGTTGTTGGCACTCCATCGCTTACGACGTCAAGGGTTTCAGTTGATCCGATCAACGGAACAGCCTGCTCGTGAAATTAATGTGCAAGTGGCTGAGCACTCCACACACACGTGTACCCTTAACGTAGTTCTCAAGGATATTCAGCGTGACCCAGTGTGACAAGTCTAACCCTTTGAATTACGGGCACAACAGAAACAGGAAGTAAGAGTGAGAGAAAGTTGTGGTGAAAGAGTACAGCAGGGTTCGCCACCATCTCCTGCCGGAGCCTCGTGGAGCTTTAGGTGTTTTCGCTCAATAAACACTCACAACGCCCGGTCTGGGAATCGAAACCGGGATCTTATGACCGCGATCTTATGACCGCGAGTCCGCTGCCCTAACCACTGAGCCATTGCGCCTCCACAGTTTTACTTCATACTGTATCCTAATTTGCTGGATCTTTCTTTTCTTACTCATCTTGTCTCTCCCAATACTCCACTCTTTGTTCCACCGCATCTTCCTAGTTTTACTTTCATATCTCCCTTCCAGTCTCACTCCCTCCCTCTCCCTCTCTCTCTCTCTCTCTCTCTCTCTCTCTCTCTCTCCCATTTTGTCCAGTTCTCTATATACCATTCTCTTACACTCCCCTAGTTCTTCGTTTACCCTCGCTTCGCTATCCATATCTCTTCTCGTTCATGCCTTCATTCTGCTTTTCCTTCCTCCCCGCTCACTTCAGTCTATAAATCCCATTTTCCCTTTCACGCCCTCTGCAACCATCTCAATTT
>NC_068992.1:28446296-28451901 GCF_001194135.2 Octopus bimaculoides | reverse complement strand
AGTCTATAAATCCCATTTTCCCTTTCACGCCCTCTGCAACCATCTCAATTTTTTTTTTCATACATCTCTTATTTTCTCTCTTGTCATTTGATGTTCTCATATTTTCTCCTTTGTTGCCCTACCTTTACGTCACTTGCATCACCACCAATACATCTCTAACCCCTATCTCATTACATCTCTTCTCTCTACAACTGTCATGTAAAAAGATGGTCAATTTGCACGCAAAAACACGTAAGTTTTCCAATTTCTCCATCATCGTTTACATGATAGCCATGATAAGTGAGTGACTTCATTTTCAACATTACAGATTGAGTCAATTTGTGTAGAACTAACAAACGATATTTAGGTTGTCAAATATATCCAATCAGCAGCCTTGTGGTCATGACCATGTAGTGATGAGGATTGCAGAATTAACGCAGACTTAATTAATTTAAACACTAATTAAAAATTCTTCCGTGGTTTCTGTGCAACGTTTAAACTAATCACTTCGACGATCGAGTCACAGTTCTATAAATATCTCGTGAAAGTACACTTGGAATAAATAATAAATAACAAGTTTAGCAATTGTATGGGGAGAGATTAGTTGACTGTGTTGACGCCCGAACTTGACTGGAACTTTATTTTATCGACTCCAAAAGGATGAAAGGCAATGGTGATTTGAACTCAGAACATAAAGAGCCGGGAACTTGAGATTAATTAATGAATGAATCCTATTGTCATATGATACTGTTTCCATCTCCCTGCTCGAAATGCTAAGTATATGTTTTGTATAACTGGCATTCTGTCGATTACGATGTGGATCAGTCCATCTGATCAATGGACTCGCCAGCTCGTGAAATTGAAGTGCAAATGACCTAGCTTTTCACAGATACATGTACCCTTAACGTAGATTTTAGGGTACAAAGAATGTGAAAGGTCGGTCCTTTGAATTGCAGACCTCAACCCTTATTGTTGCCAGTTGAGTGGAATGGAGCAACATAAAATAAAGTGCCTTGATCAAGGACACAACGTCCCGCAGAGAATCGACCTCGCAACCTTACAGTCAAGGGCCGAATACCTTAACCGCTGAGCCACGCGCTTTCACCTTATTCTTTATTAGTAGTGCACTGAATAACAATATACACTTTCGGGCAACGATTACCAAACCGCGGTTCCAATTACTGGTTGCAGTAACTGATGCTTCCTAAGTAAAAGCTTAAGTATCACAAACAATTCATTAACCTTTCTCAAAAATAGCAAATGTAAAAGAATAAATTCCAAGACGTCGGTACAAAACCATGTATTTAAAGAAGCTATATTAATTGATTGACAGACCAGAATATGGTAAGTGATTCTGCAGGAACAGAAGACAAATTCAGTCTTTGTAGAATCCATATTATGAATACTAAGATACGAATTTTTTTTTTCCTTTTTTTTTATTGTAAGCTAGCCACTAAAAAGAAACAATGACCTTGACCTTAACAAACACTCAAACGGGTGAGACTGATGTGAGAGAAAACCTTTGAAAACCTACAGAAAAATTAATGCGACCTAAAAGAGAACCGAATTTTTGAAGCTCAGTGAATTCATTGAAAACATCGAAGGGCCAGAAAGGTGGTGCTAAACTGTCCGGCATTAGTATAAGTAAACTAGTTCGGCGCTTTAATGTTTCTGTCAAATACATCACCCCCCTCTAATAACCAATAAGATATGCAAATTGGTGTCATTTTGGTGCGTGTTGATATTGGTTTCAAATTTTGGCACAAGGCCAGCAATTTCAGGGTTGGGGTGAAGTCAGTTACATCCCTCCAGTGTTCAACTGGTACTTATTTTATCGACCTAATGAAAGGCAAAGTCGACCTTGTTGGAATTTGAACTCAGAACACAAAGACGGACGAAATGCCGCTAAGAATTTTAAGCAGCATGCTAAAGATTCTTCCAGCTCGCCGCCCTGGTGTGAGCTAATATGACTCCAAATATGCGGTAGATACCGAAGAAAACCAGTCCAATATATCAGTCAAGCGATATTTCTTTTAGCTCTTTACGTCGTGAGTTCAAATCCTGCCGATGTCAACTTTACTTTTCATCCCTTCAAGGTCGATAAAATAAAGTATCAGTCAAGTACTAGAGTCGATGCAATTGAGTTATCCTCCCTCTTCAAATTGCTAGCCTTGAATACTACAACGGACGGCGCCCGTTCGGAGGAATGGTAGTGATCTCGCTTACTTTGCCAGAGAAACCGGATCAGCCATGTACGTTCTAGAGATGAAGAAAGAAAATAAGCTCAGGACTCGCTTATTTTGTCCCAAGAAGGGGTTAAAACAATAACAAAGAGGACAAAAATCTGGATGCTAGTATTTGAACTCAAAGAATATCTCTTTTACATGTACAAACAGAACTAAATGCAATACAGCCTTTGGCATCGCACTCTATCTCTTCTACAACTATACTGTCACCAAGCAACAAATAGAAGCATTAATTTAGTTGGCAATAAATTCTGTGATATAATTGCCATTAAGGTAGGTTGAAAGCAATGCATATGGCTACCATTTAAATATATATCACGACGCCATTCTTCAGAGTTTAGCACTACAGACGACAACCGTTGCACATCGCTCTACTAATGAGCTGCTACTCTACAACTGTTTGGTTCTTAGCAATAAAGCTTTAGGAATGATTATATTTCTTTATAAATAGTTGTAATTATTTTCATATCACTATTCATGCGGCAGGGAAACGAGAAGATATGGAAAACATGTCCTAAAATGAATTAGCTAATTCAAGCATAATATTACCACTCTCTCCCTCTCTCTCTCTCTTTCTCCCTCTTCCTCTCTCTCTTTCTCCCTTTCCCTCTCTCGCTCTTTCTCTGTACATATATGTGTGTTTTTGTGTGTGTGCGTGCATGTATACCTATATACATATATAGTATTATAGTATGTGTGCGTTTGTGTGTATGTATGTGTATAGATTGCGCTATACGAAACAATTAATGTTCATATTGTTAAATAGTAATACCATTTTAAGTGTATAAAATTAAATTTACCGCAACATAGTGGTTATTCTATCCATTACATTGGTAATGGATAGAATTATATTGGCCTGATTATATATAGCTTGATGAAGGCATGTGGGGAAGTGGTTGGGGTGTTGAGTTGCCAATCGTTAAGTCTTGGGTTCGGCTTTCTGAGTAAGCTATTCATTGTCTTTAAGCAAGGCATTTCACTTTATGCTACCTCAGTCTACTGAAATGATAATGAGTACCATTGAAAGCTGATAGCTGCTGGGGTCATGGGGTTAAAGTTGCGACGAACTGATAGATGATGTATATAGCCATTTCTGTCTACCGCAAGAAGGTAGTTTTTCTTTTTTTTTTTAAATCATCATTATTATTATCATTTTTCGTTCACTGTTCAAATTTCGCTTACATCGACTTAGATTTTCATCTTTCTGGAGTCGATAAAATAAGTACCAGTTGATCACCGAAGCCGATGTAATCGGCTATACGCCTTCCCGAAGATTTCAGATCTTGTGCGTGTAATAGAAGGGATTATTATTGTTGTTGTTGTTGTTATTATCATTATTTACTTTTAACCTGCATGTTTGTTACAATCACTTGCAGGGACACACACGGCGTCCTAGGGCTAGCGAAGGATTAAAAAAATGTTACAGAGCGACTGAAAGCTTGGGTAGGGAAAGTGTGAGGTGCAGCAGCGAAATATCTTCATATAACACAACACAGGTATTTAAATTGATAGGGTTTGTCTAAGGATGTGGGCAGTATTTATCAGCACAATGTTTTGGATTTTTCTGAAAAAAGGTTCTCCTGGAATATCATCTAGATGTCTTTGACATCCCTTTTTTATCATACCTACGACACCTACAATAAGACGCCACATCTTTTGTATTTCAATTTCCAGGTCCTTATATTTACCCAGCTTGTCAAATCCCTTTACAGGTATATTTTTATCAGTGGGAACACATCTTTTAACCTACAAGTATTTTCTTCCCTGTCTTTAATTGTTGATTGACTTGGATTGTTCTGTCGGTATCGACTGGAAAATCCCAGAGGATAGTAACATTTTTACCTTCAACGACTGGCTCAGGATGATGTTCATACCAGTAAGCAAGAGTGTTGATTTCGTAATATTTACATGTTTTTTGCAATATAAATATTGTCCTACCCTATCGTGGCGATTTTTGTATTCGTTTGGTGTCAGCACAGGACATCCCAAAATGAGGTGGCCTATTGTTTCATCAAATTTATCGCAGAATCTGCATTTAGAGTCAGAACCGTTTTGAAGAACGTTAGCCTGGTAGTTTTTGATAAAGAAGCTTTGATATTGTACCACTAATGTGAAACAGTCTCTGCTTTCAGCCCTAAGCTTCTCAGCCACTGATGGGTTGTTGTTTGATTCTATATCAGCATTTCGGCTTCGATGTATATACTGACCGTGCAGAGGCTTCTGGCTCCACCGCTTCTCAATTTGTTTCTGCCCGTTCTTCTTTGCAGTCTGGTCCGTTTTGCTTGTTTGGTGGCAGTCGTTTCAGGTTTTTCATCTAATTCAAGGTTAATGCCGAGTTCCCTTGCGAATTTGCAAGCTTCCTTGACAATAGAATGTAATTTTTGCCGCAGCATACAGTCCTCTGTACTAGATTAGTACTTGTTCATTGCTATTGTGGAGGTTTTATAGCACAGTTCTACCTGCACCATTCCTCTTCCCCTATAACTTCTAGGTAGGTACCGACGATCAACGTCTGGTTTGGGTGGTGCATGTTCTTAGATGTTAGTAGTTTTCTTGTCTTCCTGTCCAGGCGTTGGAGCTCTGTAAGCTTCCAGTTAAAGATGTTAAAACTGTATTGGCCTACTGGAAGTGCTAGAGTGTTAAGGGATTCGATGTGATTTTTGGAGTTGAGTTCAGTTTTTAGTATGAGTCTTACTCTCTTGTAATACTCTTTTCTTATCTTTTTCCTTCATAGTACCATGTTTTATACCATTTCCTTCGTTTATCCCCAGGTATTTATAGCTTTCTCGCGGATCAAGCTCCTTGATGGTGGTGTCGGTATCTAATTTAATGGAAACTGTTTGTTTGCGCATGCCTCTTACAAATTTGCTTTCGCACGTTTATCAAGGCTAAAATCCATTCCGATGTCATTGCTGATCTCTTTAACAGTTTTTAACTGCCCTACTAGCCCTTCGTCATTTCTCGCAAACAGCTTCGGATCGTCCATATAAAACAGATGGTTTACCATAATATTATACACTTTGAACCCATACCTGGTGTAACTTAGTTCGTTTGAGAGTGGGATCAGTGCCCTGTCTATACTTTTTTCTTTTTTTCTTTTTAATTTGTTTCAGTAATTTGACTGCGGTCATGCTGGAGCACCGTCTTTCGTCGAACAAATAGACCCCAAGACTTATTCTTTGTAAGCCTAGTACTTATTCTATCGGTCTCTTTTGCCGAATCGCTAATTTACGGGGGCGTAAACACACCAGCATCGGTTGTCAAGCGATGGTGGGGGGAACAAACACAGACACACAAACATACACACACACACACACACACACATATATACATACACACATACAAACATACATACATACATACATACATACATATATATA
>NC_068992.1:28444831-28445159 GCF_001194135.2 Octopus bimaculoides | reverse complement strand
TGTGTGTGTGTGTTTGTGTGTGTGTTTGTGTGTGTGTTTGTGTGTGTTTGTGTGTGTCTTTGTGTGTGTGTGTGTTTGTGTGTGTGTTTGTGTGTGTGTTTGTGCGTGTGTGTGTTTGTGTATGTTCGTATCTGTTTGTGTGTGTGTGTTTGCGTGTGTGTTTGTGTGTGTTTGTGTGTGTTTATGTGTGTTTGTGTGTTTGTGTATGTTCGTATCTGTGTGTTTGCGTGTGTTTGTGTGTGTTTGTGTGTATTTGTGTGTGTGTGTATTTGTGTGCTTGTGTGTGTGTGTTTGTGTGTGTGTTTGTGTGTGTGTTTGTGTGTGTTTG
>NC_068992.1:28444182-28444821 GCF_001194135.2 Octopus bimaculoides | reverse complement strand
ACACAGCCACTCCATCATTATTATTATCATCATCATCATCATCATCATCATCATTATTATTTTAGAAATGTTTAATGTGTTCTTGTTCTTATCTAAATCTATTGATTCCTTCTGACCATCGCATTTGATACTTATAAGATCTTTTTATAGCGTTCATTGTTTTACATGGCTTTCTATCGATTGTGTTATAGGCTATATATATATATACGCATGGCCTCTGCTAAAGACATCCTAAGTTTTATATTATTACTTCACTTTAAATTATTGCTACCGTTCTGATTTGATTGAATCTTTCATTTCCTTTTTACGTCCCCTCATACATTTGAAATGGTATTACTTCGTTTAGTTCGACCAATTTTGCTGTTTCTGTGTTTGTTTTGTTTTTAGTTTCATTACACTCTACAAGAATCAAACGGCATTTATTTTATCCTCCTTATCCAATTTAAGTCTTTTTATATAACTTCTCTAATGAATGTTGCCTGCTTTCTAGTCCCGCTTAAATTCCTACATTTCTCCATTCTGTGTGTGTTTGTGTGTGTGTATTTTGTGTGTGTGTGTGTGTGTGTGTGTGTGTCTTTGTGTGAGTTTGTGTGTGTGTTTGTGTGTGTTTTGTGTGTGTTTGTGTGTGTGTTTGTGTGT
>NC_068992.1:28440666-28443624 GCF_001194135.2 Octopus bimaculoides | reverse complement strand
TGTGTGTGTGTGTGTGTGTGTGTGTGTGTGTGTGTGTGTGTGTGTAAATATAAATATATACATACATACATACATACATACATACATACAGACATAAGCACCGGTGTTGGTGCCACGTTAAAGAGCACCCTGCACTCTCTGTAAAGTCGTTGGCGGTAGGAGGGTATCCAGCCGTAGAAACCATGCCCAAACAAGACAACGGCGAGTGGTGCGGCTTCAGGCTTTACTAACTCCTATCAAATCGTCCAACCCATACCAGCTTGGAAAGCGGACGTTAAATGACGACGACGACGACGACGACGACGACGATGATGATGATGACGATGATGATGATGATGATGATGATGACGATGACGACGACGATGACGATGATGATAATGACGACGATGATGATGGTGATATAAAAGAGTAGTATTAGATATGGATTCAAAGAATCGTGCGGCTATCTTTATTCACCTCTGACTTTATATCATATTATATAACAAAATCAAACACACATACACGAGGTCTGTGCGTGTATGTGTTGTTAGTTCGTCATGCGGTAGCAATAATTTAAATATATTCTCAACGCCCCTGGTGTAAAACACCTGAAAGTAAGTCATAGACAAATGAGACAACTCACATCAAATCCAGTTCTCTTTTTTTTTTTTTTCGGAGCAACGGACATCGATATTTTGTCATTGTTTTACCAATGTCGCATATCGAAGGGGCTGCTTGCTGAAAACTATCTCGCCAGCAATGACTATACGCTAAATGGTTTAAGAACCATGTGCTGGCATGTCTCAACGCTTCATGCCAACGAAAGAGTTCAAATATGAATTAGAAGCAGCTCGAAGTATATAAACAAGATCGAACAGACAAACACGAGGTGTGTGTGTTGTGAATTCAACCTTCATATCACGCCAACCACAGATCATAACGTCTCTCGGGTGTAGTCTTGGTTTGAGGAACTCTCTCTATTTCTCGATATGATATATATATATATATATATGTGTGTGTGTGTGTGTGTGTGTGTGTGTGTATTTGTTTTTGTATTTCATGCTGTTTACTATTGGCGACGTCCTGTACCCATATATAAAAATATATATATATATATATATATGGAACAAAAACGCAATGGAAAGTATTAAAACGTTCGGACAGATAGACGATACAAAGACGGACAAGAGAAACAGCAGTTAGAAGAACATGTAAAAAAAAAGTCGGGTCGTTCTTGGCTTTCTTTCATCAGTCAAGTCCTAGATGTCACGACCATTTCGGGCAGTTACACTTGAGATGGTTCGATCTGGTTGCCCCACAAAAAAGTTTAAGCTAAAAGCATAAGACCCCTTTGTAAGAAAGCTAGCGAATGTGTACGGCAACAAAAACAAAAAAAGCAAACAAAAAAACGGTGAATTATTATTATTTAATTGAATGAAACGCATCCATTTCTAAGTAAATTTATATACATATATATATGTATACATAGATATATAAATACATATATATGTATATAAGATAAGGAAATAATTTTATTCTCAAACGCAGGATAATGCTAATAATATAGCATGAACAGGATAAACTACCCATATTTTGCAGGAAAATGTGCCGGCGACCAGCCATGAGACTCGAACTCACATCCCTGTGATTACGTGTTGCAGTGCTTTACCTTTAAACTACACTGACCCAACAACAAATTCTTCAGCAAATTTAGGATATATAAATCTCGCTTTATAAAACGCTATCGTACGTTAAATTCAAAATATGGGTAGTTTTTATCCTGTTCATGCTATATCATTAACATTATCCTGCGTTTGAGAATAAAATTATTTCCTTATCTTTCAATACATCTCAATGCTTCCAAAGCAAACTTTGTTTACTCTCATTGTAATTTGAATATAAATATATTGCATATGCATGTACATATACACACTCAAAAGAGAGAGAGAGAGAGAGAGAGAGAGAGAGAGAGAGATAAGACTAATTGAGAAGAAAAGAACAGGAAACCTAACGAAACGTGAAATACATATTAATATCCGTAGCGTAAACGATTACGCTAGAGAGTGCCTGTCACTTTCCTTTGTCAACCAGCAGTAATAAATCTTTTATTAGTTATAAAATATTACATCGCCTCCTGCCGACCTCTACCTCATTTGTTTCTCAGATAGTTTGTAAATACTGAGAGTCCAACAGAAATATATTCTGCTCTAGTGATTGTTTTCTGTTTAGCAACTTGCCACACGTCGGTTTGATGTTTATGACGAGAATTCAAAGCAATAATATTAATTTCAAGTTTTGGTACAAGACCAGCAATTTCAGAGAAAGGGGTGAGTCGATTACATCGACCCCAGTGATCAACTGGTACTTATTTAATCGACCCCGAAAGGCTGAAAGGCAAAGCCGACTACGATAAAATAAGTACCAGTTTCAGTACGGGCGGGGGAGAGTGATGTAATCGATTTATCACCTCCTCCGAAACTGCTGGCTTAATGCCAAAATTTGAAATCAACATTAATGCTTTGCATTCTTGTCATAAAACATCGAATCAACGTGAGACAAAACACAGTAAACAGAAAACAATCACCAGAGCAGAATATATTTCTGTTGGATGCTCAGTATTTACAAACTATCTGAGAAACAAATAAGGTCGGGTGGCGGCGATGTAGTATATATATATATATATATGTAGTTTGGAATCAGTAGTTCTTTGACTGCTATTTCTAAATTTTCAGTATGTTGGAGAAGCAACTCAATTGCTAATCCCTGTATATTTATAATGATATATATATATATATATATACATATATACGACGTGCTTCTTTCAGTTTCCCTCTACAAAATTCACTCACAAGGCTTTAGTCGAACCGAGGTTATAGTAGAAGACACTTGCCCAAGGTGCTACGCAGTGGAACTGAACCCGGAACCATGTGGTTGGTAAGTAAGCTACTTACCACACAGCCACTCCTACGCCTATATATA
>NC_068992.1:28433332-28440118 GCF_001194135.2 Octopus bimaculoides | reverse complement strand
ATATATATATATATATATATATATATATATACATATATATATGTATACATATATATATACACACACACATATATATATATGTGTGTGTGTGTGTGTGTGTGTGTGAAGAAAATCTAATATGTCCAAAGAAATTCCTAACAAATTTTTGAAAGACAAGGCACCTTGTTATTTTTCTCTTTGAAATTAAAACAAGCAATGCTATACAGAGAGTTTATGTTAAATTTCATGCTTTTAATATGTCTCCTTTTACCTTTTCTTGAATTGCTTTTACTTGTTTTAGTCATCGGATTGTGGCCATGCTGGTACAGTTCCTTGAAAGATTTAGTCGAATAAATCGACCCCAGTGTTATTTTATTGTCTCTTTTACCGAACCTTCATGGAACTATTAGATTTGTAATTCCCCAAATTCACTTTTTGGAAGCTTATCCTCATTATAGGGCGCTCACACATAAGTTACGTATGACTATTTTTCAATTCGTTCATGGAATATAGGTCCGTGTTTATTGCTAGTTTCGATTGCATTAAATAGATCAGGGACAAATATCCTTCTAGACAGACACCATTCGATGACAAGAAGTATTGTTTTTGGTAGAATTTCACACACCGCTGGAAGCTTAAAATATTTTGTATTGCAGCCGCAGCTTTCGGGGGTCAGATTATTCAATTGTCTAATAGCTTTTTACATGATGTGAATTAGGCCATGAGGGGTTATGCGTCTCTAAGCCAGTGGCACAATGCAGGAGTAAATACAATCGAAATGTTAATAAATGTGTCTCTGACACGACATCAAGTATGTCTTGTATTTAATTAAATAAAACGGCAGCAACAGAATAGATTTATTAAAGCAGTAAATTCATTACGATTGACATGAAGTTGTCACACAACAAGAAAAATGGATTATCAGAAGTGCTTTAAGTTTCTAAGTGAACTAAAATTCTAACTTTCTACTTAATCACACATAAAACACGCTAACACACAGGCACACACCAAATTGTTTTCTAGACAGAAATCAAATGCCTGAAGTTTCAACAACAATTTTGATGCTACCCACGTCATTCCAATTCTTTTATTGAAGTTATTTTAGCTTTTATTTCCGTCTGTATTAATTATGTCTTCACACACACACACACACACACACACACACACACACACACACACACACACAAACTTATACACACATGCACACATACACACGCGCGCACATACACACATACATACAGATACAGTTATGTGGGATCTATTTTAAAACGGGGGTCACATTTTTCATTAATGTTTTACGTAGTGTTTTTGGTACGGAAAGACCTTCAGACTTCGTATACTGTTATAGAACAGAAAAATATTTTTATATTCGAATTTATTTCATGTAAAAAATTGTCTTATTTCGATAATTTCAACCAATCACTGACAAGTATTCAGTTGTTTATATTTACTGCTTTGGCTGATTAAGCGATGTAAAGCGTATTTAATCTCCATACCTTCGTTTTATTTGCTTTTTTCATTTTAAATTTGCTTTAACCCTAACCCTAACCCTAACCCTAACCCTAACCCTAGGGTTAGGGTTAGGTTTAGGGTTAGGGTTAGGGTTAGGGTTAATTGTTTCAGAATCGTTTGCTTATGTAGTCGGCACTTAAGGTATATCGGCTGAATGGACGTCAGTGATTGGTTGAAATTACAGAAATACGACAACTTTAACATGGAACATTTTATGGAATTCTTTTTTTTTAAAGAAGACTAAGAGAAAAAGATGTTTTATATGACACATTCTACCAGTGTTCCAAGTTTCAAAGTGTTTCGTTAATGAAAAATGTGGCCCCCGTTTTAAAAAAGATCCGTTATGTGCACTTATCTACAGATTTACAGTTATGATTTATATGTCCATGCGATAATCTACAAGCAATTATCGAAAAGACATGAAGTTCAGGCCCTTGGACGGAACCGGAAATATGATATTAAGCATATTCCGGAGATCGGGTTACTGATTACACTCAAAGAATGCGTGTTCTGTCCTCCTTTCAAAAAACAAAAAGATTTACTAGGAGCTCCACACCCTCATTGATCATATGGGGTTCACTGAGCATTTCACCTTAAATTAACCCTGTTCTTATTTAGGGTTTGTAAACATCATAAACTATGCACACATACACACGCTTGCGCGCATATACATGTTTATAAAGGTTTATATACTTAAATATGCTATTCTATGTCTATATGTATGCGTGCATGTGTGTGAAAATAAGCGTACATATAATTATACAAAATTCAGTGTTGAAGGGTGCTTCAATAAAAATAATACAAATAACTGCTGACTACTTTTTTTAAAAAATAGATTTATTAAGTCTTAATAACTTGTCTTTTTCTGTGAAAACTTTTATTTTAGATTTTAAACGTATTATCTAATCGAAAATGATAGAAATGTTTGCAATGGCTACAAGTATCAGGATATATTTACGCTACAGCCTTATCTTTAGTTTCTGAGGATCCCGCTAAAAGTGAAAGTATAGTTTCTTTGCTAAGCAATGGTTGCAGCCGATCATGTGAGCAAACTAAGGTAACTATGTTTCTGCTAGATTCCTATCCACGCTTTTCTGAAGCAGCATGGCTATGTGGTAAGAAGCTGGATTCTCAACCACATGGTTCCGGGTTCAGGCCCACTGCGTGGCGGCCGACCAAAGGCTTGTGAGTGGATTTGGTAGACGGAAACTGAAAGAAGGTCGTCGTGTGTATATATATATATATGTGTGCGTGTGCCTTTGTGTCTGTTTGTCCCACCCCACCCCACCCACCATCGCTTGACAACCGATGTTGGTGTGCTTATGTCCACGAAACGTATGGGTTGGACAAAAGTGACCGATAGAATATGTACTAGGCTTACAAAGAATAAGTCCTGGGGTCGATTTGTTCGACTAAAGGCGGTGCTCCAGCATGTTACATTTTTCATGTCAGTTTTTAATCCGCTTTTTATCCCTGTCTTAGCCAGATCTTTTGTTCCCCGCTAGTTCTAATGTAATCAATTCTTATTATTATAAGTTTTTTCAATCCTGTAATGACCTATACCTGTTCTTTTGGTATTGTATATCTTAACTTTCCATCACATTTTTCATGTCAGTTTTAAATCGACTTTTATCCCTGTCTTAGTCAGAGCTTTTAAGTCTCTCGCTAGCTTTAACTATCTAGGGGAAATAAGCTAAATAATATTTTCCAATACTTCACATTATAGATTTTTCCACAAACTGTCGGTAACTTTACAAAATAGCAAAGCGTGTATGGAAAGATACTCTAGAAAGTGGCTGAGTTTGTGGTCTGGTGATTACTTGACATAAACTGAACACGAAATTTGAACTTAAGGTGTATTATCACTAACGTATTACATTCGTATACTCATACATACATACATGTGTGTGTATGTGTGTATCTGTATGTGTGTGTGTGTGTGTGTGTGTGTGTGTGTGTTTGTGTGTGTGTGTGTGTGTATTCATATATATCTATATATATGGATATCCCTCTGATGAAGAGATATCCTTAATATCCCAGAAACAGCTGTAAGCCTATATCTATATTTTTTCCTTATAAATGTCCTGAAAACTACTCACTGCCTTGGCTTTATTATCTCATTTTGTCTAATATATATATATATGTGTGTGTGTGTCTGTGTGTGTGTGTGTGTGTGTGTGTGTGTGTGTGTGTGTGTATGCTAATACAAGACCCACACTAGACTACTCACTCGTATCACTATCGAAGCAAGTGTTTAACTACGGTCTGTCCATAGCACTTAGCGTTACCTGCCACTCTTTGGGTCTTCTAGATACCAATACCTCTCATATATATATATGTATGTACATGTAATAATACATTGTATATGCATATATATATTTATGTAAAATTATAAATAGAAAAGCAATATATTTTATTATGCTTTATTACGTATATGTCTACATTTGTAATTTTATACACTCCTTATGTTTTTCCTTTGTATCGTACTGTATTCTCTATGTGTTTTGTAGAATGATACATTAAGGAGCTATTTTTGTGAGTACCACCGGATTAGTTGAATCCATGTATAGTGATTTGAATTAGAACTCAATATACATATGCTGAGAAATAAAGCATTAGGCCAGTACAGTGCGTGATATAACTTTAATGAAATTACGTGGGAAAATACCGTGTCGGTGGCAACATGCATTTAAACAGCATTTGAAATAAACACACACTTCTTGTTAAAGGCCTCGACAATGCTATAAAGTAATGCATATGCACTGCTTCACATAGCAGAAGCAAGTGTAAACTAATGAAGTTGGGCATGTAATATCTGTTGCCTAGTCATTCCATTAATGTAGCACAAACACACACATACGCACGCACACACACACACACACACACACACATATGTATATATATACATATATATATATACATATATATATATATAAATATATATATATATATATATATATATATATATATATATATATATATATATATATATATATATATATATATATTTATATCATTGTTTTCTACTGTTTCCCAATTTCTGTGAACCAAATTTCCCAAAGAATTGATGAAGTCGTGCTAATAATCGAAGGCCACTTAAAGTACCGCGCAGTGATTCCGAACACGAAACGACTTAGTTGTGAAGTAAGGTTCTTACCTGCACAGTTAAGCTTGTGATTTACCATATTTACAGGAACAGGAATTAGACATTGTAACTTTTATAATTATACCAAATTGTTTTTAAACTGGTTTCGAAGTCCTTTCGTTGTCTCTCTACGAATTAATCTTAAGTGTATTCTAATTCTTTTTCGTACCGTAATTGTTTTAAAAAATGGCTTTATTTGTCTAGACGCAGTGCCTCGTTCTATACAAGAAAGAACTGA
This sequence comes from Octopus bimaculoides, assembly GCF_001194135.2. Taxonomy (NCBI): domain Eukaryota; kingdom Metazoa; phylum Mollusca; class Cephalopoda; order Octopoda; family Octopodidae; genus Octopus; species Octopus bimaculoides. The sequence continues at coordinate 28,435,244 of NC_068992.1, read as the reverse complement.
CAAGTTATGAGTTTTCCAAGGTTGGTAATGCTGCTTAGCATGTTTATGCTGTTGGCGCGTGACTTAGCAGTTAGGGTATTTGACTCACAATCTTAAGGTCATGAGTTCAATTCCCGGCGGCGAGTTGTGTCTTTGAGCAAGTCACTTTATTTCATGTTGCTCCAGTTCGCTCAGCTGTAAAAAATGTGTTGTACCTGTAATTCAAAGGACCGGCCTTTTCACGTTGTGTGACTCGTTGAATCTCCCTGAGAATTACGTTAAGCGTACGCGTGTCTGTGGAATGCTCAGCCAATGCCACATTAATTTCACCAGCTTGCTTTCTCGTTGATCGGATCAACTGGAAACCTTATCGTCGTAACCGATGGAGTACCGGTTTCATACTGCTTCAACTCTAGTTTTAACTGAGACCCACTACGAAGCCTTTTATTAGCTGTACGGTAGTTATGTTGATATCTTCTAATGCTGGTGCGCACGATGCACATAAAACATATTTACTGCAAATTCGAGGATCAAAACGTGTTCGTGGACATTGTACACCGTAATCTGTTATATGAAACTTTCATCACAATGTTGGTGCCGCAATTTTGTTTAAACTCATTTCAAACATAAGAAAACAAACATATTATCAAAGGTGTTCCAGCAGTGGCCAGTTCGCTTTTACATGGATATCTAGGATTACATTAACCAATGGGCTTTCATTTTCGAAAAGGCAGTGACATTTGGCACATATTTCTAGCAGATCGAATGAATGTGCAGAGACCTTCATTGACTTATATTAATTTAGTACATTGGAATAATATTCTTAGAATGTTGTTTTCTTGGAAGTCATGTACAGAATTGGCAACAGAATAAGTCTGGCATTTGTTTTTATCTATAAAGGAAGTCAATGTTGACAATAAGAGAATTTTAACTGAAAACTCGAAAAGATAAATCAAGAAACCACTTGATGATTAATCCTGTCATCCGTTGTTTCTCTTCTTCAAATACCTTCGGTTAAAACAAATATTGATTTCAAAAGCAAACGTTAAAATTAAAGCTTAAATGAACTCATTTAGATACTTTATAATATTGGTTTCGAGTTTTGGCACAAGGCCTGGAATTTCGGAGAAGCGGGTGAGTCAATTACATCGATATCAGAGGATACATTTTTTTTTTATCAACCCCAAGAAAATTGATTTCAGCGGAATCTGAACTCAGAACGGACGAAATGCTGTTTTTTGCGGAGGGTAGGGTGGGGGCATGCTAACGATTCTGTTACCTCATCGACTTAAAATACTATTTTATACTGGTTTCAAATTTTCGCACAAGACCAGCAATTTCACTGGAGGGGATAAATCGCTTACATCGACCCAAGTACTCAAATGGCAATTATTTTATCGACTCCGAAAGGATGGGAGGTAAAATCGACTTTGACGGACTTTGAAATTAGACTGTAAAGACGGTCGGAAAGCCGTAAAGTAATTCGCTCAGTGTGCTAACCATTCTTCTAGCTCATCGACTTATAATACTTGTCTTTAAATTAAACTCAATTAAGGCGGCGAGCTGGCAGAATCGTTAGCACGCCAGGCGAAACGCTTAACGGTATTTCGTCTACCGTTACATTCCGATTTCAAATTCCGTCGAGGTCGACTTTGCTTTTCATCCTTTCGGAGTCGATTAAAGCAGTACCAGTTACGCATTGGGGTCGATATAATCGACTTAATCCCTTTGTTTGTCCCCTCTGTTTATTTAGCCCCCTGTTGGCAATAAAGAAATATATATTAAATTAAATGCTCATATATCAGTGCTTATGTTAGTGCGCGTTTAATTAAACCTATGTTAGGTTTAATTAAAGAATAAATTAATTGTTAATTTCGATATCATTAAACGAGTAAATATCGTGCAAAGTTTATCAACCTTATTTAAGATTTAA
>NC_068992.1:28430389-28432781 GCF_001194135.2 Octopus bimaculoides | reverse complement strand
TATCTTAAAATTTTCCGCAAAAGGCCCGAAAAGACATAAAGAAGAAACGCAATAAATATAGATGTATGGAACTTAGATCTACCGAACTGGAATAAGTGACACAGAACGAACAGAATTTGGACAAATCGCATCGGGGCATCCAGTTCATATCTCGAAAGAGTGTCTTGTGGGCCAGTGGACAGGGCAAGCATAGATTGTCCAGACAACAGATTTGTTGATCTCTACAGTCGGCATAGATAAGCTTCGTGGATAGGAGGGGAATTGTAGAAACTGGATACATCGTCCCAGACGCTAATCTTACAGTGACTGGATTAGAGAACTAGTTAAGCGGACGTTGATGGAGGGATCGTTTACAAAAATGGTGGTTCGCCCAGAAAAGAGTGATTAAGTAGAATCGAGAAAGTTTAGTAAGGAAGTAGCGACAGAGAAAACTAGTGTAGAGGGTAACCCAGCCAGAAACTTAGAAGAACCGCTTGGGAATGGCATTACAACCGACGTACTTGAGGTGAGATTAACCTTTGAACAATTCTGCAACGCGAAGCACAAAGGTTGCATTGTCAGAGCTAAGGCGAGAGAGCGAAAACTCTTCGATGGGCCCCAGTGGCTGAGGTACAACCTGAAAACAAATCCGAAATTCGGTATTTGGGACGGAATTTCGATTCGAAGTAGATGTGCACGTGGATTTTAATGGGCGCTAGTTACTCTTCTTCGGGACTAGTGGTTGATCATATCACATAATGGACTTTAACTACCATGACGGACCGATGACTTTTGGAGTTACGTCGGACAGCTACTGTCTTTTCTTGGTCAGATACAGACGTCAGCTGATTCCATCGTGTAAATCCTCCCGTCTTCTTCATTTGGATCGGAAGAACAAGCAGTGTTTATCTGTTGGTGGTTTTAGCGAAAGAGTTTCTATGATAGACAAGACTGAAAGCACTGAAACCTTTATCTTTGACCCTCATGAATTTTTTCAAGTTTCACTTGGAAAGGAACTTTGGAGGATGACTGTGGTAAAAAGATGGTCCAAGTAATACTCTATAAATGGTAAAATGTAGCATGTTTCAGGTCTGACAACAAAATAAACGGTTTAAAATATTTTCATTTATGAGTTAATATAGTTTATAAAAATCGTTTGAGAATTATTTCTGAATGATAAAGATTCGTTGTTATTACATGTCTATAAGTCGACGAGCTGGCAGAATCGTTATCGCGCTGGCAAAATGCTTAGCGATATTTCGCCCGTCGCTACATAATGAGTTCAAATTCCGCCGAGTTCGGCGTAACCTTTCATCCTTTCGGAGTCGATAGATTAAGTATCAGTGAAATGCTGGGGTCTATATAACCAACTATTTCCCTCCCACCAAATTTCAGGCCTTTTGCCTATAGTAGTAGAAAGGAGTATTACATTTCTATAGAGATTCCGCTCACCGAGGAGGAAGTGTACTGACTGTCGCTTGGGTGCTGGATCATTCGTATTGTTTACTGTATTTTGCTATATTCTGTTTGTTCAGCAGTTTTATGGTGGTAAACAGAATCACTTATGTTCTTACTCTTGACTGAACATCTGTAATGGAATCGCACTTTACTGCCATGTAAAATCAAACATGAAAACAAAAGGAAAAATGAGTAAACATTAACTAATAACACAGTTGATACTCTTACACGTGAAAAATCTATATTGTAGCATATGCACATTTCCAGGTTAAAAAAACAATAAGAGGAAGCAAAACATCAAAACGTGTTTACACAGACTGATTGTGGATGGCTATGGAACGCCTTCTAAATCCTAATTAGTATATGAAATATTGATTAGTATGAAGTAATCATGGCAAACATTTTTCTAGCTTTATATACATATATAAATATAAAAGGAATATTTCTCTTATCTCAGTAAATATATTGCGTACATGTGTGTATGTGTGCAGATGTTTTGGTAGCTCAGCTTTGCATAATCACATGCTTGCTTCTTTCCCGACATTAACATTTATATCACGGTATCGTACAGACTATCGAATGTTGCTATAAATCGCTGGTCACAATGCTCCTTAGGACTACCGCGAGTTCTTTACAGATCAAAAAGCCTTTTGTAAGTTTGGTGTATTTGTATTAGTAGAGAGCTTAAGAAGTATTTTGCTCGGATTGATAATCTCTATACTCGCAAATCTTCATTCTATTTTGATATATTACTAACAGAGAAAGTCGGCGTAGCTCGGAATTAAAATAGCACAGTTTGTATATACATTACAGTTATGTTGAAACAGGTGATACGAGAAAGTGCAGCATTGACGACAAAACATTTGTGGAGTAAATAATGGGCTAATTCGACTAAGCGACATGTCATGCATCCGTTTGGAGTATTCCAGGCCCTAACCTATCATGGAAAATTGGG
>NC_068992.1:28429060-28430372 GCF_001194135.2 Octopus bimaculoides | reverse complement strand
GGAGTTATGTGATTTTTGTACGAACCGAAAAGCTGTCAGTGCTGCGGTCGGCGCTGCGTCCAACACGAACCCATCGTCTGAAGTTTTGACACCACCTTCGGGTGTGTTGTCCTACATCACTCATAAAGTAAATTTAGTGGAACTGTAGCTGTTCATTTGTGGGTAACAGGGAAGCAGTGAGGTGATAGACTTGCCCTTGAACTTTGAACGCTGGCGTAAATCCATGCCCAAACGATGTCATTTGAAATGCAGAATTGAACTGTCTGATATTGTTCAGAAAATCTTTTGATTGGATGGAAGTGCTTTCCAGAAGACCCATAGGAAGTTGAGGAGAAGTTGATAGTTTTGGCAATCTTAACTTATCGCCTGAGCAGAGCATGTCATTAGTTTCATTTGGAAATTTTAAAGATTTGCAGAAATGACAATTTGAGTTTAGCACACCAATTTGGACAAAATTATCAATTTTATATCTGGAGTTGTGAAGAACGAATTTGTACGTAGTTTGTTTCTGAGAGCTGTTCTATTGGACCTCTGTCTAATCATTAAAATGTCATTTTAATGATCCGGCATTAAGTGCTGCAGCATGCATTTGCTGATCTTAGGATCAGACTCCATTTTATGTTCTGCAGCATGTCTTTGCTGATGCTGGGAAAGTTTCGTCTCCCTTCTCTCTTGAGACTCCATCTGACGTGCTGCAGCATGCCTTTGCTGATATTGGGTAAGAGACATCTCACTTCTGTATTGAGACTCCATCTGACGTGCTGAAGTATGCCTTTGCTCATCTTGAGAAAGTCTCATCTCGCTTCTATCTTAAGACTCCATTTGATGTGCTGCAGCATGCATTTGCTGATCTTGGGAAAGTCTCATAAATATAATAGAAATAAGATGATCTTAGTGTTATCACATGAGAATTAAAAGCGAAAGAATAAAAGTGAAACAATATTATATCACATTACAATATAGATCTTATTTTTTCACTTTTGGCACGTAATACCGAACCAGTACCAATGTTATATTGTTTTAATCCAAATGAAAAACAATTTACATGTTGACACAAAGAATCTCATATAAATAGACAGGGAAGTCAATTTGTAGACAGAACTTGCAAACCCCGTTTGAGCATATAAAGCTCCAGAAGAAAATAACTTGAGTGAAAAAACTTGAGCCGCTTTAGGATAGCTTTTTTTAACGCATGACCACCCAGTGGTGTGGTTGAAATATCTTTGGTTAGTAATGAAGACTTATCGACTGTAACTGACCCATAGCGGTCATACGTACGCATGCACGACTGCATGCACAACGTTTTTTGATT
>NC_068992.1:28427534-28429050 GCF_001194135.2 Octopus bimaculoides | reverse complement strand
ATAGACGGTGTGCAAAAAAAAAAAAAGTAATGTTGTAGGGAGAACGTACAAATACCGTAAAGACAAAGATATTTACGGACGACAAAACTGAAATACACCGAAGTCGATTTTTAGGCAGATGTGGCAAAACTGAATTTAAACACGCTGGTTCAACAAAAATTAAATATGACTAAATATGACTAAATCGTTTTTCAAAAACCGTAACGACAGAGATTTTTACGCACGACTAATTGAAATGCACGGAAGTCAATTCGTAGACAGTAGTGTGAGAGTTAAAGAGAGGGAGAGGGAGAGAGAAAAACAGACAGACTAAAAGAGATGAACTATTACAGAGGGTGAGAGAGAATATGTGTAAGCAAGTAAAATAGAAATTGAGAAAAAGAGAAAGAAGAGAGAAATAAACAGGGACAGAAAAGGAGAGAATCGGTTGAAAACTGCAAAAATTTTTAAAGAAAAACTTGTGTAAAACACCGTTTTTCCCGGTTTCTCGTTTTACACGGGATCTCTGGGCAAAATGTTATAGTGCATAGTACATGACCATATTATAGTGCATGACCATCTTTGGCACATATGTAATGTGTGTGTAAAGTTTGGTGAAAATCGTTTGAATACTGTAGAAATGCATACGTACTACACACACATACAGACATACCCACACACACACACAAACATACAACACATCCTTTGTTTTATATATACATACATATACATATATATATAGCACCCTGTATATGTATATATACAGGATGGCATGGGTAAATTGTCACCATTTTATATTTTTAATTTCGCGCATGCACATTGTTTTTTATTTTGTCAACTACACAGTATAGTAGGGTCAGTTGGGCACCGTCTGTGAGAAAAACAGCAGCATCATGCAATTCACTCTGCCAGAAGTTTGGAAACACCATGCTGCACTGCTTGGCATTCGCGCCGGAAGCTCCAATACGAACATTTCAGAGTGTTTGGGTGTGAATCTGAGGACAGTGCAGATTGTGTTTGGAGTGATCACTAACGATGGCGATGTTATGCCTCCATTCATCCTCCCATGCAGTCTCAGACTCAACACGGAAGCCTACATCAAGGGGTCAAAAGAGTGGCTGCTGGAAGCACCTATGTCGGACAATACACCTCTGCACTATGACACGCAAGTAGGAGAACTCAGTCACGGCTGTCAGACAATTTCTGCGTCCACATCACCCCTAACATCTGGCCACCTAACTCCCCACATTGCAACCCCCTTGATTATTATGTGTGGGGCGCAGTTGAGTGAGAGACCAACAAAACTCCTTGTAACATCAAAGATGAACTGAAGGCAAGTACACAGTCTGTGTCAATAGCCACCTGGAAAATATGTTTTCCTGGGGCTTAAACAACAGTAACATCGTCCTTTATCGGACCGCCACATTCTGTTGGCAAACAAAATATTATTTATCTATTTGGTACTGTTGCTGTATATCTCACACTGATAGATTTAAAACAAGTTGTACATACATACATCCATGCATACATATATATA
>NC_068992.1:28424995-28427383 GCF_001194135.2 Octopus bimaculoides | reverse complement strand
ATATATGTATGTATGTATGTATGTATATATATTTGTATACACGTACATAGATACACACACGCAGATATAGATAGTTAGTTAGATAGATACATACATACATACATACATACATACATACATACATACATATTCATACACACATACATACACAAACACTCGACCTACCTTCTCAATGAAGATTTCTTGCGAACATTCCTAACTAAAGGAAGGCGTTATTGAATTTTGCATAAGTTGTCACTATTATGTCTTCACGGAATGCTTGTATATATGAGACCTTACCATTGGAACAAGATAATGTTATTAACAGAAAACCCTGAAATTTTCTCAATTTAATAAGTTTGTATGGAATATTTGTCACAAGGCCGCAAAATAAGCCATTTTTATGGAATATATTTAGTCATCACAACCAAAATTCTCAACAGAAATTCTTTCCCACTTCGACTGAAACTGAAGTAATCAAATGCAACTTCACATGTACTTTTTGGTCCAATAAATTCATATACTTTATTATTTCATCATCCATCCACTTCTACCCCTTTTTGTGTTCCTACTGTTAATAGGAGAGTCGTGGAGATCGAGTCCTCAGGCACCTCTTCCATAAGGCTCTATCAGAAGCAATCGTCATTACACTTTCCTGCAGGATACCTAAGGATGACCAGCGAAGACTATAGACATTATCCAACCATCTTTTTCTTAGCCTAACCCCTAGGCCTCCTATCGATTATCTCGGCTTGAAGAATCCGTGTTGCGATTCTTTCCTGCAACATTCTAACGGCAATTAGCACCGGAGCTGTGAAGTCTGAATGCAGAAAAGTATCAGCTCGACCTGCAAAGACTCCTTGATCTCCGAGCTACGCATCCTGTTGAGCAATATTACTCCAGAGATCAAGACACTGAGATGGCATAGTTGTTACTGTGCCAGGAAAAATGCTTTATGGCATTTCTTCCAAAGTTACGTTCTGAGTTCAAATGTCACTGGGGTCGAATTTGCCTTTCAATATTTCGAGGTCAATAAAATGAGTACCAGATGAACACTAGGGCTGACGTAATCGACTTATCCCCTGCCGCAAAAATTGCCGGCCTAGTGCCAAAATTGAAACCAATATTGCTCCAGTGGTCTTTCACGAACTTACTGCCTCGGTTATTACTTAACATTCGAGTTTGTTATCTTTTTGAAAAGGAAACGGAAAATTGACTTAAGTACTTTGTCCGGACTCTCGAAATTCGAGATGGGGCTAATCTCTCAGAATATACTGAAGATTCCAATCACTTTGTATTAATATATTAACAGAGGCATGAAACTGAGGATTAACATAACGGTTGATAACTGATGAATAATTAGGGTCCTTGTATGTCTATCCTACGTGTACGTTTTTTAGTATTTAATGCAATTTTCATTAAATGAGTAACTCAACGCCATGCATCCCAACTTTTGTTCACAGTAAGTTTTATATATTTTTTGCAACTCTATCTTCTATCTGTCTTTCTCTCTCGTCCTCATACTTCTTTTGCTGGCATCGCAACTTCCTCTCTTCCTCTCTCTCTCTCTCTCTCTCTCGTCCTCTCACTTGTAATTGTAGACTTTCTCCCTCCCTTCCCTGTTTTATCTGCTTCTCTCTCTCTCTCATCCTTCTTCCCCTTTATCTACTGTCCACACATGACCCGTGACTAATTTTCCCATCTTTCTGCTTTTCGGCACCAGACGCTGAGCTTGCCTGTCAATATCTTTCTCCTCTCTTACGATTTCTCTTTCGATATCCATTCAGGATCCTTGTTTATTTGGCCGAAAGGCTGCATTTATTCTGTTTTCGTCCATCGCTTTAAATTACATTCGTTTACTTTCGTACGTCCACTCTATATCGTTTTGTTTGCTCGAGCCCTAATTCCCCACAAATTTGGCATGTACCGCCGATATGCGAAGTTCCCAGTCTTATCATTAAAGGCACAAAACTGAATATTAACATTTCGGTTGATAACTGAAGAAGAATTAGGGTCCTTCTGTCTCTGTCCTATGTGTACGTCTTTTAGTATTTAATGCATTTTCATTTATATATTTCTATGTATGTATGTATGTATGTATGTATGTATGTATGTGTGTGTGTCTGTGTGTGTGTGTCTGTGTGTGTAAGCGACACGAGCTTCTTTCAGTTTCCGTCAACAAATCCACTCACAGCGTTTTGGTCGACCAGAGGTTATTATAGAAGACACTTGTCCACGATGCCACGCAGTGGGACTGAACCCAGAATAATGTGGTTGGAGAGTAACTTCTTATAAACACAGGCACCCTAGTACCTATACACACAAACACACACACACACACATATATATATATATGTATATGTATATGTATATACATATATATATATATATATGTATATATAAATATAT
>NC_068992.1:28423946-28424739 GCF_001194135.2 Octopus bimaculoides | reverse complement strand
ATATATGTATCGATTACAGCGTAGAAGAAGACATACGTTAGTCGTTCAGAAACACACAAAGACTGTCAACTTCAGCGAGGCATTTATTTGTGATATGGTATCAAAATGTTTGTCGCTCGAGACTACGACATGTTCACTGTTAAAATTTTTGACAGTCTTTCTTCCTTTTTGAAAGGTTAAGTTATGTCTTCCATGCTACAACGCAGCAATCGATTTAGTTTCAGCGTGCGATCTCACATCAAAACACTTGCTAGCACATCTACGAAATGCATGTGTGTGTGTGTATATATATATATATGTGTGTGTGTGTGTGTGAGAGAGAATATGTGATTGTGCAGTAGTGCATGTGTACCCTACATAAATCACCGGAAGGTATAAATGTCAGCTTCCAACAACACCAAAATAGAGAAAAAGAAAGCGCAGCTCTGAGAATTGTCACAATGTAAACTTCAACAAATATGATATTAACAATTGCAGTTGCAATGTCATATTTTAACGTAACATTACTAATATTGTCATGAAAATAACTCGTTTCTTTCGGCTAGAAACTAAATGGCTTCTCTTTCGGTTGATAACATTCGTTTTCAAAATAAAAATGGCCAAAAGTAAACATCTAAATCGTTACGCACATGTGCAGTGATGTGCTAGCATATTTGAGCGTGCAGTCGTATATACGTATACACGTATATATATTTGCAGATCTACACACACACACACACGCACGCACACACACACACACACACACACACATACGCACACATATACATCACCTCGAGCTGCTACTAATTCATAT
>NC_068992.1:28419002-28423785 GCF_001194135.2 Octopus bimaculoides | reverse complement strand
GTCTATTTATTTATTTTTAAAAAAATAACAATTATAACAATATACATACATGTATAACATATTATGCTTTACATATATAAAAATACCAGTAATTATTAAAATATATAACGTAGAACATAGAAAGTATATTGTTATAATTATTTTTTTAATAAATAAATATACATAATATAATGTCTAAAAGTTGGTGAATACCGCCTCTTGATCCCCTCCATTTTCTTATTGCCGTTTAAATTAAGGGTAAAATGTTTTACCCTCACCCATTTATTACATTCAGTAGTGTAATTTCCATGCAATGAAAAAACACTTGTGTATTAATAATTGGGTATTCTACCAGCAATATATTGGATAGATATTATCCCTTAGTTGGTTGTATTCATAATCTCTAACTCTCTTTAAATTATATATATATATATATATAGTTGAAATTTACAGAAAAACAAAAGACGAAGACAGGTTTATAAACAAGCAGGTGTATTAGTTTGACGCTCGGGAAGGTGAAAAATCTTTTACGTTTCGAGCCTACGCTCTTCAACAAAAAGGAACACGAGGAAATAAACACAGGGAGAATAAAAAAAACAACTTGTGAATTTAGCGGTCTGTCCAATCGTTGATGAATTGTTTGTTCTTTATTTTACTTCTCCACTGAATTACGCCATAAGCTTTATTAAAGAATGATTATGATGACTTTGGCTCATTTTTAATCAGTGTATGACTACTATGAACTATGTCAACGATTCTATGCATAAAGTTGTGGTAATGCTTTATTCAATTTACCTTCGTTCTACGCGATAATGACCTGGAAACGAAAATCAGGAATTGGTAGGACTACCAGGAAAGCTGCTGCTATAAAAAGTAAGAGACAATCTAACAGTGAATACAGACAAGCCCAACGGAATAAGGATATGGAAATTCATAGATTTCGCCGTGATACAGAAGTGAGAGCGTCGGAATAGAATCAGGGATACGCTAGCTCACCAAATAACACGGAGAAATCCTCAAGTGAAATCTTCGGAATAGAACATGGACGCTTTAGCTTGCCAAATAACACGCAAAAATCCTCTCAAGTGCGTGAGCTTCGGAACAGATAAGGAACACTCTAGTTCGACGAAAATCAAGACAAGTGCAAGTACAAGTGGAAGATAATGCCTTGGTAAGCATTTCCCTCGCTGAATAGGACAATGAACGGATTACAGAGTACAATTTGATAGCGATGCAGAAAAGCTTTATCGAAAGTAACATTCCGTTATCATACCGTTCTCACTACTTCGACAGCTTGGATGATTATATACACCCACATTGTTATTCAAAGCACTGGCCAGCAGAAGCACTTTCCCTCTGTTGCGAAAACGGTAAAGTTCAGCTGCAATCCAGCCTCAATTTGTGTCATTAGGGAACGATAACAATTTCATAACAAATATTCGAGCGTATAATAACGCATTGGCGTTTGCGTCCATTGGTTGTGTTATCGATACCTCGATAACTGGATTTAATACCACATTTAAAATCCAAGGTAAAGTGTATCACAGAAGTTTAATACTAGATGCCAATCAACCGCCATCATTCGGGATAGCCACTCCATAAAATCAAATTGGAAAAGAACTGTCCGATAATGCTCCTTAAGAATTTTGATCCAGCCAATGGACACAGCAATGGAACAAGATACATGATAGCAGGACTAAATTCCAATGTTATTGAAGCAGTGATTGCAACTGGCCCCCACAATGGTAAACGCCTGCTCATTCCGAGGATACCCCTTATACCAACCGATAACCAGCTTCCCTTCCAATTAAGACGCAGGAAACAAGGCACAGGGCCAGACTTTGGATCGAGTAGCTGTATTTTTACCCCCTCCACTTATACGTCGCTATGAGTAGAGCAACGGATTCCAGTACCTTGAAAATTAAGTGTCGACCACAGACAAAATATCGTCTACAACGACGTTTTGTAATCACATTGATATTAAAATCCATTTACACATTTTTCAATACATACTACTGTTATGATTTCCCTCCCTCATTTTATGCCACCATCGTAGATGGGTAGATTTGCTAGTAATAATAATAAAATTAATAATAATACCAGATGCAGTACCAGGCGGTGGCTCTCATGGCTTCTCATCTTAACTGATTGGAAGTGCTAACATGTACATTGTTTTGTCTTGGTATAAAAGATGGGCTACAACAAATATTCTGCTCAATACCACAGATTTGCTTGCCAGTTGTTTGACCTTAACCAGTTGAGTATGTCCCTTCGTGGCTGACGATATGTGCATCACTGATCACGAGTAGAAGTATTGGGGGAGCATCATAGCCATGTGCTGAGAGGGAATTCTTTTGTGGTTTGGATAATTCCTATTTGGAAACATGGGCGTTTTGTTCATCATCCTTAAACAACCCTAAATTCTAACTGTGCCCTCCACCGGCAACGTCATGTGCTGTTTATCTTGATATGAGATCATCATGTCGCGCAAAGATGGTTGTGATGCATGTGCCTGGTGTACCCTTATCAGACGGGTAGTCATGATGGGTATACTGGGCTTCGTATATTTTACCCCAGTGTCACTATGATAGCATGCACTGCTCTCTCACTCAGTAATAATAATAATAATAATGATAATAACAATAATAATGATGATAATGATAATAATAATTATTATTATTTTTAAAACGATAATAAGATGATTAATCCAAATTCTATGGAAAATACTACTAAGAAAATAAATAATGATGAAAAAGAAACCATTCAACTAAACAATTCTGTAGATTCTATAACTAATAAATAAACACATATGGTAACTAGAAAGAATAGTGACTTTTATGAAAACAATAATAATTTAGATTAATCAGTTAAAATAGAAAGCAAATACAAACATTATTAAATCTACTAACAAAGACGTAGATATACACGGAAAATACGGTTGCGCTAGGAGCACGCAATGTAAATTTTAGAAGAACTCTAAAGTAATAAATACTTTCTATAAATGTATAGTCATACCTGATAAAAATAAATATTACTATATAGGTGATATCTCTTGCTTTATAAAACAAAGGATAGCAAATCGCGAAAGTTAGCTTTAGAAATAACACTAAAAAATTTTCAACAGTTCTTAATAAACTCATATGGTCGCTGAAGGATGAAAATATTAAATAATCACTAAAGTGGCAAATAATTAGTACTGCGAAACCTTATAAAATTGGGGACGAAAGATGCAATTTATATCTGGAGGAATTATACCAAATATTTCCTTCGGAACATAAATTAGTAAATACTAGGCATGAAAGAAGCTTTAATTGCTCATACAAACAACGTTTTCTTTTTTAAAAAATTTAATAATAGAATGCATTAATTTATATAATATCCATAAACCTTCATGCGAAACCTAAGTATAATAACTCTATTATTTAGATGCATATTAAGAATATAAGAATTAAATTCAATTCATAAGATTACATTAAATGTGATTTAACCTAAAAATACTTTAAAACATATAAGTAAAAAGAAACAGGTCAGGAGAATTGAAAATACGACTGAGTATTTCTTTGTTTTAATAGCCAGGTGGTCCTTACTGATCAGCAACTATCCACTACTACTATAAATAGCCATCACAAAATTCAAATAATACGATCAACTCTGAATTCCATCAATATGCCCTGCGACTATAAAGTATTTAGAATCATTCAAAAGAAAAGTCTTCTACAAATAACCTCTCCCAGCCTAACCAAGAACAATTGTTGACCTCAACAATCACTACTGCTGAAGCTATTGAATTTCACCCAAACAAACAGTCGAGAAAAACCTCTCATTGGCGAATGTTCAGAATTTACTACTGCTACTAAATCTAATTTAAACTTCAAACAATGCCAGATTTATTTGCCCTTAAGAGATCGCACCAGTTATGCATAAATCATTGCATATGAATGTGCAATAATATGCGATTGGTGAGAGCAAAATACGTGTCGGACTTTTATTCTAACTGGTAATAAACATAAAGTTTGAATGTTAAAATTCTTCATTCTCATCATTTTATATGTATATGTATAAATATAAATATATACATACACACACACACATATACATACATACATATATATATATATATATATATATATATATATATATATTAAATTCAAATTACGACAAACGTAAATAAACAAACGAAGTTTGCTTTTAGAAGCGTTGAGATGTCTTTTAGAAAGTTAAAGAAGTGATTTTAAATTCTCAATCGCGGAATAATGCTAATAATATAGCCTGAACAGGATAAACTAGCCCTATTTTGCAGAGAAAAGTGTAGGATTTGCTGATAAGTTCCTGGCTTAGGGTAAATGAAAACACAGGAGAATCAGTTAATTGCGATTTTGTTCCACACATGCCCCTCTCAGAGTCACACATTTATTGCAGCGGTGTTTCTATGCTCTGTAAGAGAACTCAGGCCTTTCGTGATACTCTTAAAGCAAGAGACTTTTCATCACACATAGCTTTGGTGCGTGCGCGTGTGTGTTTGTGAGTGTGTGTGTCTGTGTCTGTGTCTGTTTCTGTGTGTGTGTTTGTGTATCTTCGTGTCTGTTTTTATTCCCCCACCACCGCTTGACAACCGGCGTGTTTACATCCCCGTTACCTAACGACTCGGCAAAAGAGATTCATAGAATAAGTACAAGGCTTTAAAAAAAATAAGAACTAGGACAGATTCGTTCAACTAAAAATTCCCCAAGGTTGTGCCCTAGCATGGTCGCAGTCTAATAACTAAACAACAAAAAAAGATAAAAGATATTATATATATATATAT
>NC_068992.1:28404824-28417324 GCF_001194135.2 Octopus bimaculoides | reverse complement strand
TTTCAACCTTTCAGAGTCAATAAATTAAGTACCAGTTGCGTACTTGGGTCGATCTAATCGACTGGCCCCCTCCCCCAAAATTTCGGACCTTTTGCCTAGAGTAGAAAATAATATTTTTTAGGCTATTTGCGTATATTCACACCAGTATTGGTATGTGTATATGTTTTGTATGCGCGAATCATCTATATCTTAACATGCGTTTGTATAAATGTGCCTATATTTCTGAGTGTGTTTGTGTGTGCGTGCGTGAAACTTGAAGTAATACTTCAAAGAATTTAATTAATTACGAATTGAAAGCAAAACCTCTCTTAGAATGGTCTGAACTCTCTTTCGTTTGCATTTCTGCTCATAAATTTATACCCACCCAAATTTGGAGCTATATTCACAAACTAAGAACAAACATTAAAATTCGATACTCTAAACACAACAATCTACCGTCTATCATTATGCATAATGTCATATCGATAGATGATGTCATTGTATGGAATAATGTTACTGTTTGTATTTTGAGATATAGAAACATGTTACTTCTGACATCTGACAATAAGTGAAGCGTTATTTGGTCCCACGAGGCATTGATCCGGCTGACTTATGGTAAAAAATTATTTTTTCTTCAATCAAATAATATCTAGCACTACATAATCTATTGTGTCCTGTTTTGTGCAAGTGAAGTGTGAATTCAAGATTTATATTTTTTATTGTTTCTGGCAGATCTAGTGACAGTATAGACACACACTCTCTCTTTCTCTCTCTCTCTCTCTCTCTCTCTCTCTCTCTCTCTTTCTCTCTCTCCGTCTCAGACTCTCTCTTTTTCTTTCTGTCTTTATGTTCATCTCTCTCCCTTTCTTTCTCTCTCTCTTTTTCTTTCTCTCTCTTTCGTTTTCTCTCTCCTCTTTCTCCACGTCTGTCTCTCTGTCTCTCTCTCCCTCCCGATCTCTTTCTGTTTCTATTTCTCTCGCTCTCGCTCTCTCTCTTTGTCTCTCTCCCTCTTTCTATCGCTCTCTATCCCTCCCTCTCTCTCGCTCCCACTCTCTCTCCCTCTTTTCCTCTCTCGCTCTCTATCCCTCACTCTTTCTCTCTCTCTTTCCCTCTCTCTCTCTCTTTTTCTCTCTCTCTCTCTTCCCATTTCTCTCTCTCTCGGTCTGTATCTCTCCCTCTCTCTCTCTCTCTCTCTCTCCCTCTCTCTCTCTCTCTCTCTCTCTCTCTCTCTCTCTTTCTCCCTCTCTCTGGTGAGCCGGTTAACTTGTCTGTCCACATAATAACCCAACGTCACTAAATGTATGTCATCAAAACCAGATTTGTCTGCTCATCATAACCTTTATTCTTTTATCGCTTTCACTCATTGAACTCCAGCCGCCCAGGACATCGCAGTCCACAGCAGAATACTGACAATCAATTATAACAAAGGACAGTATTCATTCCAGTCTCATAATTCCCTTATCGATCTCTCTTTGCCGAACCTAGATTAACGACATACAGAATAAAACTTGCACTGATGCAAATATTAACATGGCTGCACACACACAAGCACACAAGTGCATGAAACAAACTTGTGTGTGCATATGTATGCATCTATGTATATGCATGTGTATGTATCTTTGCATTTGTCTATATACATGTATATGGCATAGTTAAGATCTTATCTGCGAAACTTTCATCGGTTATAGAGTAGACTGTGGTAAGTAGCTTGCTTAGCAGCCGCATGGCTCCAGGTTCAGTCCCACTGCGTGGCACCTTGGGCAAGTAAATGCCTTCTACTATAGCTTCGGGCCGACCAAAGCCTTGTGAGTGGATTTGGTAGACAGAAACTGAAAGAAGCCCGTCGTATATGTGTGTGTGTGTGTGTGTGTGTGTATTTGTCCTCCACCCCCAACATTGCTTGACAACCGATGCTGGTATGTTTACATCCCCGTAACTTAGCGGTTCGGTAAAAGAGACCGATCGAATAAGCACTAAGCTTACAAAGAATAAGTCCTGTGGTCGATTTGCTCGACTAAAGGCGGTGCTCCAACATGGCCGCAGTCAAATGACTGAAACAAGTAAAAGAATAAAAGAAAGAAAGAAAGAAAGAAAGAAAGAAAGAAAGAAAGGGAGGAAGAAGGAAAGAAAGAAAGAAAGAATCGGTTCTCAATCTCTGTTTTATAGTATAGAGCGAATGAGGCAAACCTTAACCTCGGTGGAATGCTGCTCTATATATCGTGTCATTTTTAGACCAATTGCTACTTGTTATTGGCTTCCAGTTGTTAGAAGAAGGCCAGTTATTTCGGGGAAGTGCTCGACAGATACTTATTTTATCAACTCCGAAAGGATGAAAGGCAAAGTTGTCCTCGATGGAATTTGAACTCACTCAGAACGTAAAAACGGACGAAATGCCACGAAACATTTTTTCCCGGGGTGCTAACAATTCTTTTCTACTCTAGGCACAAGGCCCGAAAATTTTGAGGAGGAGAGGGCAGTCGATTAGATCGACGCCAGTATGCAACTGGTACTTAATTCGTCGACCCCGAAAGGATGAAAGGCAAAGTCGACTTCGGTGAGATTTGAACTCAGAACGTAAAGATTGAAGAAATACCGCTAAGTATTTCGCCCGGGGTGTTAATGATTCAGCCAGCTCGTCGTCGCCATATTGCTCCCTATTTGTGATACTAAATATACTATTCAAATACATATAAAACTTTGAAAGAGTTTATGATCTCAAAACTATGGAGCTCTAATTTAATATTATATTTCTTTTACTCATCTTTTTACCTCGCTTGATATAAGCCACTAAGTTTTTCTGAAACAAATCCTACCTGCTCTTCAGTAAAATACCACCAAAACTGTTTTCATACTCGCCAGGAGTAGAGAAATTGGAAACTCGTAAGACTAGTAAACACTTAAGTAAAATAAAATTGATGTAATTCTAAATCAAAATCATGTACAACTTAATCTTAAAATGTTGAAAAAGTTTTATCCGTTATGGTAAGTGAAAAGTCCTGTTGTAGTTGTCACCGATTATGCTATTTGGGTTTCGGTATAGCCCCGATCACTTGATGACCCCTTTACCTAATAGCAATTTCTGCTGCATATTATAAATTGTAGACAACTCAGTTGCAATGTATCAGTTGCTTTGTGCCGACGTAAGTGATAAAGAGTGAAGTACGCTCGAAAGATTCGTTTATCAGCGGACTCTATTACTATTATAATCTATTACACGTTGATATTATCAGTTACTCACTCTATTACGATCACACCACCTAGTTTTACTGAAACCCTGTTGTTTACGGTGATGAACGTCTCAGTTGATCCGGACCATGGAATAGCATGTTCATGAAATTAACGTGCAAGTGACTGAGCACATCACACACACACGTAGTTCTCGAGGAGATTCAGCGTGACATAGAATGTGACAAAGCTGGTCTTTCTAATTACAGGAACCACTCATTTTTACCATCTGAATGAACTGGAGCAACGTGAAATAAAGTGTCTTGTGAAGGATACAATGCGCTGGCGGAGTTCGAACTCATGATCTTACGATCGTGAACCGAATATTCTAACCACAAAAGCACACACCTAGTTTTGTTGTGGTCATTAAGTGAACACTTGATGTTTCGACATCAACATCAACAAGTACAACATCACTATGTTTATCGTACACACTGGAACGTAGAGAGCTCGGCAACATACTTCTTGGAATTTAGTTGCATACCTTTACGTTCTGAGTTCATCAAACCAGTCATGTTTCCAATCCTTCACCAAAATGTGTGACCTTATGCCAATGTTCAGATCCATTCTTTATATCAAAGCGATGGAGAAGAGTAAGAACTGGAAAACCAGGACCAAGAAACATTGTCAGTTTCAAAACGAAGCCATTTTACTTCCCCTGCACTATCAACCTTTTTATGCAAAAACATGAAAAAGACACAATAACTACATGCTTCAGTTTTCCTCTCCGCTCTTAATTTTTTTTTTTGTTTTTTTTTTTCAGCAATTGAATTTGGTTAATAGATTTGGTCCATTAGGTTTGCATCTAATCTACAGTTTTTATATTTCACTTGAAACGAATATTGATTTTGAACTATAAATTTTAGAAAGACAAATGATCTAAATGAACTCATTGAGAAACTTCAGAGCTGAAAATATCAACAACAAACATTCAGAAATTTTTTTTTAATTGAAAGGATTTTGTATAAGTAGCAACTAATTGTATATTGAAACAGCTTTCACTTGCCAGGTAAATAAGTACAAATCTCATAGATTTGTTTTGTTTTAGATACTTTTACCAATATATTTTTCGGTAATCTTGCTGGAATATTTCACCAATACACTAATACATACACTTGTTACGTTGTTGCCATCCAAAATATATTATTCTTCTCGTTGCCATTCTAAGTATATTATTGTTGTTGTGACCATACAAGGTACATTGTTGTTGTGGCCATACAAGGTACATTGTTGTTGTGGCCATACAAGGTACATTGTTGTTGTGGCCATACAAGGTACATTGTTGTTGTCGTCATACAAGGTTCATTATTGGAAATGGCCCTGAATCTTAAAGACAATAAACATTGGTAAGTAATATTCATATTTTCCTTCTAAGCATAAATAGTAGAAAATAAAATGAATTTGCTTCAAATGAGATTCGAAACTAGCTTACAGACTCGGTTTACGACACGTGTGAATCGAGTACTATTATGATAAACTTTTAGAATTATCATTATGTCAAATTCCAGCGGGTGCTGTATAGAAAAATCAGTAGACTATTGGACAAATTACTTAGCAGTAATTAATTATAGCCTTTTACGTTCTGTATTCCATGCTGCATCCTTCACAGGCGATAAAATAAATAGTAGACAAGTACTGGGGTTTATTACATCGATTATAAACTAAATTGATGACTCTGTACCTAGATAATAATAATAATAATAATAAGAAGAAGAAGAAGAAGAAGAATCATTATTATTATTATTATTATTATTATTATTATTATTATTATTATTATTATTATGATGATGAGGATGATGAAGGCGGCGAGCTGGCAGAATCGTTGGAATGCCGTGCGAAATGCTTAGCAGTATTTTGTCTACCGCTACGTTCTAAGTTCAAATTCCGCCGAGGTTGACTTTACCTTTCATCGTTTAGGGGTCGATAAAATAAGTACCATTTGAACGCTGGTGTCGATGCAATCGACTCATCTCCTCCACCAAAGTTGCTGCCCTTGTAGCAAAAGTTGAAATCATTATTATCAGTAGTAGTAGTGGTAGTATGAAGATGACGAGCTGGCAGAATCGTTAGCACACCGGGCGAAATGCTTTCCGGTATTTCGTCTGCCGCTACGTTCTGAGTTCAAATTCCGACTTTGCCTTTCATCCTTTTGGGGTCGATAAATTGAGTAACAGTTGAGTGCTGGGATCGATGTAATCGACTTGCTCCTCTTCCAAAATTTTGGGCCTTGTGCTTATAGTAGAAAGGGTTATTTTTATTATTATTATTAAGGCTGCGAGCTGGCAGAATCGTTAGCGCGCTGGACGAAATGCTTAGCGGTATTTCGACCGTTGCTACATTCTGAGTTCAAATTCCGCCGAGGTCGACTTTGCCTTTCATCCTTCCGGGGTCAATAAATTAAGTACCAGTGAAACAGTGGGGTCGATAAAATCGACTGACCCCCTCCCTCAAAACTGCTGCCCTTCTGACAAAATTTGAAACCATTATTATTATTATTATCATTATATTATTATTATTATTATTATTATTATCATTATTATTATCATTATCATTATATTATTATTATTATTATTATTATTATTATTATTATCATCATCATCATCATCATCATCATCATCATTATTATTATTATTATTATTATTATTATTATTATTATTATTATTATTATCACGAAGCCGATGTATTCTATCTGTTTGCCTGTTACATTTCAACAACTTGCAGTAGATTTTTATCGTTCATAAGAAGTTGTTGAGGATTCTCTCTTAATCTTCAAACTTCCCTCGCTTAACAAAAATGGCAACAACTCATCATGTTCCTTTTCCTCAACGCTAAAACAAATATGATTCGGCTTAAGGACGGTTCAATAGAGTAAACTCGTTTCTCTATATTTACTTAATAACGTCAACCCTTCAGATAAAGTATGTTTTTCGAACCAAATCTATTTCGCAAGAAGCACAAGTATACCAACCCACAAAAGCATATCGTAAGAACTCTTGTTGGAACAAACTCCACTTTAGGTTATGATGTAAGAATATCTATTTTCACTTTTAAATAGTCAGCTACACCAGGTTGGCGTTATCATTTTCATCTTTGATAGACAAAGGCATAAACAGCGAAATTATTTTCGCTTCATTTTGAAGTAAATTCACGTCCCGGCTTCTGTTAAGCGAGGACCCATATCATACTCCACTGTGCTCGCCAAACTAATTCACCAATGTGGTCAATTACATCGGATTTTCGTGACAAATCTCTAAAGAATAAGAACGAATAAATTAGCTGTTTAGTAGATAAACGAAACCTTAGAAATTGTGAAGTTTGTAAGATGGAGATAGCAGTCGGTTGAATGAAAAATTTATTTAGTATGCTTGATAAGGAAATTTAAATCACGAGAGAAAACCACAGTATAGAATATCACAACGTAGAAATTTTTCAAATACACCTAAGTTACATTCTCTAACCATAATTTATAGCATTGATTTACAGTTGTTTTATGCTTACAGCTTCTTATCTTTTCTTCTCTCAGTTCTTCTTCTTACGTCTATATTTTATCTGATTCTATTATTATTATTATTATTATTATTATTATTATTATTATTATTATTATTATTACTACTACTATTGTTGTTGTTGTTATTTAAGGTGGTGATCTGGGGCAGTATCATCAGCACGCTAGACGAAATGCTCAGCGGGATTTCGCTCGTTGATACATTCTGAGTTCAAATTCCGCCGAGGTCGACTTTGTCTTTCATCCTTCCGGGGTCTATAAATTAAGTACCAGTGAAACACTTGGGTCGATGTAATCGATTAGTCCCCCTACCACAAAATTTCAGGTCATGTACCTATAGGAAAAAGGATTATTATTATTATTATTATTATTATTATTATTATTATTATTATTATTATTATTATTATTATTATTATTATTATTATTTAAGGCGGCGAGCTAGCAGAATTGTTAGCACGCCGGGCGAAATGCTTAGCGGTATTTCGTCTGCCGCTACGTTTTGAGTTCAAATTCCACCCAGGTCGACTTTGCCTTTAATCCTTTCGGAGGTTGATGAAATAAGTACCAGTTACGCACTGGGGTCAATGTAATCGACTAACTCCCTTCCCCAAAACATTTTCAAGGCCTTGTGTCTAGAGTAGAAATAATAATTATTATTATTATTTAAGACGGTGAGCTGGCAGAATTGTTAGCTCGCCGAGCGAAATGCTTAGTGGTAGTTTGTGTGTCTTCTTGCTGGTAAACTTTTTCGTTTTAATTTGTAACTCCAAAAGTTATGAATTGTTTATTTTTTTACAAAATGTTTGTCGAAATCACAGTCTTTGCATAGATTTGGTTGGTGTGTTTGTTTATGCCCCTTTTGGGGCACAAATCCGAAAAGAAAATATTCGCTTTGATAAATATATTTTTAAATGTAAACATGGCCATATCTGCACTGCTAAGTGACATGGAATAAGTAAGAGGTAGCTCTGGTAGCGAGTTGCAAGACACCACAGAGTCCTCCACCTTCTACCCTCAAATGGAAGAGGAAGCGAACACTCACGAAGTTCAAAAATACAGTGGACCACACTACAACCGTGACAAGAGCATGGAAATTTAATTTCAATTATAAAGCAGTTTTCCTCGCAATAAATAAGGCAATACAAAAGATATTAATCAACAGCAGCATCAATATGACTACAAGTTACGGCGGCGAGCTGGCAGAATCTTTAGCACGCCAGGTGAAATGCTTAGCGGTGTTTCGTCAATCTTTACGTTCTGAGCTCATATTCCGCCGAGATCGACTTCGCCTTTCATCCTTTCGGAGTCGATAAATTAAGTACCAGGTGCGTACTGGAATCGATCTAATCGACTGGCTCCCTACCCCAAAACTTCGGGCCTTGTGCCTTGAGTAGAAAAGATAAAAAAAGAACCGTTAGCACGCCGCGCGAAATGCTTAGCGGTATTTCGTTTGCCGTTACGTTCTGAGTTCAAACTCCACCGAGGTCGACTTTGCCCTTCATCCTTTCGGGACCGTTTAAATAAGTACCAGTTACGCACTGGGGTCGATGTAATCGACTTAAATCCTTTGTCTGTCCTTATTTTTCTCCTCTATGTTTAGCCCCCTATGGGCAATAAAGAAATAATTAAGACTACAAGTACGGCCACTACCTACTCCGCCACCACCGCCACTGTAACGACAAAAATTATGACAAAGGAAAAACAATACGGGTATCACGGGTAGCCTGAGACTATGCAACTGCGCTATACAAAAATAAAAACAAATATGTTGAATGTGTTGGGGTTCTTTTCTGTGTTATAGACCTCAGCCTGATCTGTTCTTGCAATATACTTCACATAAATTTACCTTTCTTTAAAATTGTTTCTTTATAGAAACCAGATTTTTGTCAATAACGTTGAGCATTTCGCCCCCATCCTAGTTTCTATGGTCTCTTTGGCATTTCCAAAGCAATGTCGTCATAAACATTAATCGCATTTAATTAAGAACCGCTTTTTTTTATTTTTTAGATATCTTAATACGTTCTTTTTCATCTTAAGGATAAGATCTGAACATCTAATTTAGGAAACTAATCTATAGATTAGATACTGTTTCAGACGATGTAGCTACATAGGATAATTCCTCCCGACAAAATTTATGGATGTTGTGGTCTTTTTTTCCTTCTTCTCATCTATGACTTTCAGGCATCTCAAAGTGGAAAATACGAATAATTTGAATTTATGAAACAATTTAGATTTATTCTTCGAACAAAGTTCACGAATTTCCTCTTTGCTTTTCTTCTGATAATTTCAAGTATTTTTAAAAAAATTGCCGGTCACTTCTCTCTCGAATACCGCTAGATTTTGTGATATTTTTCAATTTTGCAAAATTTTTTAATAACTTATAGGAGAAAGAGCAATTATTGATTAACTCTTATTAAAAACACATACACACACACACACACACATACATACATTCACGTAAGACTTCCTGGAACACTAATGCTCACACAGCGCAGACATTTTGGACTAATGCTCAAATGTGTTCTACTAATAATCAAAAGGCCCTACTAATTACCAAACTGTCTGAGACATAGTGTGTCAGTGACTACATTATCCAGCCTTCAACTTTATGACGGTGAGAGTCGATGAAGATTTAGGTGTATTATTTCAAGGAGATTAAGCGATCACATCTTTCCGCTGCTTTTTGGAGGGGTGGTGGGGTTCACTGTTGTCATACTGCATCTGTTGTGTCTGCAACCATTTTGCAGTTGCAGATTCCAGTGATGCTGGTTTTGTTGTTGATAATCTTTCTACTATTCTTACTACGGTTGCTATTTTCGCTCTGCAAGAAATAGCAAACAAATTTTCCTTTGATTACCCTTCCATATTATAGTATGAAAAACAACAATGGGTAGTATATTCTTATATAACACTAAAAAACATGTTATGTAGTAGTGTGGTGAATTAAACACAAACTTTTAGATCAGTTTAAATATGTTTCAGACATATTTTACCAGTTAAAAGTCCATTTTCTGTACGGTTTTGCTGCAGAGAAA
The DNA here is from genome assembly GCF_001194135.2 of Octopus bimaculoides. Lineage (NCBI taxonomy): Eukaryota > Metazoa > Mollusca > Cephalopoda > Octopoda > Octopodidae > Octopus > Octopus bimaculoides. Next base: position 28,407,580 of record NC_068992.1, on the reverse strand, counting down.
ATAAACGCTTTAGGCAACAGAGATCAAAACACCATCGATTATCTCTGGGTACCTTCTGTTGAATGAAAAAAATCATTTCAGACTATCATCTGCACCGGATACCCAGAGAGACAACCCTGAAATGACTTCGGAAGTCATAGCCTCCTACGTGTGATGCCGCCTGGTTCGAACAAAATTCGTAGTAGGCACGTGAAGCAGTGTTGTGGATCAAACAAACTTTTACACCAGTTCAAAAATTACACCTGTTGCCTAAAGTGATAATTTTCTTTATGGCAAACAGCAATGAAAATGGCCTAAACGGTCTTTTTGCGGGTCAAATATGCCGAACTGATTTAAAAGTTTGTTTTAAAAGACAGGATGGTCACGGCCTGAACGTCTGTCGAATTATGAGTCTGTTAAGGCTGAAAGGATGCTAAAAACGTTTCTTCTATCGATATTATTTTTAATGTTTTCTCTGGTGGGTTTTTCCCCCTTATTTTTGCTGTAATTATTAATATTCTTCTTCTTCTTCTTGCAGCTGTTGCTGTCATTGTTGCAGATTTTCTAATTATTATTGTTATTGTTATTGCTTTTGTTGATGACGTCAGTTTTTATGTGTATGTTTGTCTTTGTCTTTCTTCTCTTGTTTGTTATCGCTTCTACCACATCATTTTGTTGCTGTGATTGTTACTGCTTCTTTTTTTGTTTTTATGGTTGTTGTTGTTTTTGTTGTTGTTTAGTCTTGGACCAACCCTAATAAAGGAGACTTATAATCAATGACGTAACAGCCGTGCTCGTGCTGTCTTTTTTTTTTATCTTTTGTTGTTGCTGTTTTTTTTTTTTTTGCTTTTTTTTCAAACATAAGGTATACAGAATTATATTATCCGATGCACTCTGCCCTCTTTTAAAATGTCGGGGTATTTTTTGAGATAGATTTAGGGCGGTGAGCTGACAGAATCGTTAGTATATCGGACAAATGTTTCGCGAGATTTCTTCCGGTTTTACATTCTCGGCTCAAATGTGGTCGAGGCTAACATTACCTTTCATCCTTTCAAGATCAATAAAACAAGTACCAGATGAGCAGTTGGGAGCCAATGTAATCGACCTCCACTTCCACTCAAAATTGTTAGCATTGTGCCGAAATTTAAAAATAATCATTTGAGAGAGATTTGGCTATCATTTTTAACAAACAAATTGACCTCAAGAGGTTACTATACTCGATCAATTTTGTTGGTATTATTTGGGATTATGTCGTGATTTTTGTTGTCTTGTTATTCGTAGTTGTACAGCAGAAGTTTTTTTATGTGTTTAATGCTCTCTAACGTCGCACTCTCAAAACTCAATTCCTCTCATGTTCGCAGAAGTGTTCCGGTCAATATTCATAAAGTTCAACAAGCTAAAGCTTGTACAACAGAAATGAAGAAATATTTTGCTCAAAGCAGTAACAATTTGCGATGTAAGATCATTAATGGCATCAAACACCGAACAAGTTCTAACAATGTGTGAATGGTGTTGAATATACAAGGAAGTTAATATTGTTGCATTAGAATTTTAGTGTATGAATATCCGTCCTTCTTTTGACATATATGTATGTACTTGCATGTATGTATGTATGTATGTATGTATGTATGTATGTATGTATGTATGTATGTACTTACGTAAGTATGTATGTAAATGTGTTTGTATGAATATATTTATGTGTTTGTATTAGAATTTTAGTGTATAAATATCCGAGCTTTTTTGACATATATGTATGCATGTACTTACGTATGTATGTATATGTGTATGTATGTATGTATGTATGTATGTATATGTGCTTGAATGTATATACGTATGTATGTATGTATGTATGTTTGCATGTATGTATGTATGTATGTATGTATGTATGTATGAATGGATGTATGCATGTAAGCTTGGCAGAGGCAGGGCTTTGCGATCACGTTTATTTTTAAATGATATCATAAACCTAATTACCAATTGTTTTAAGATTAGGAGAAGGGAAAATGGCGGCCCTGTAAAATGAAATCTTGCAACTAATTTAATATAAATTCACAAATCAACGAGGGAGTTATCACAGAGTCGCTCTGCCAGTCAAAAATATCAATGAAATCACTCTCCAATCACATCGTACCAACTTGAATTAAGAAGAAGAAGAAGGCACAGGGCCTTAAGGGGAGGGGGCTAGTTGATTATATCGACCCCAGTACTTACTTTATCGATCACGAAAGTCGACCTCGGCGGAACTTGAACTCTGGAATATAAAGCCGGAAAAAATGCCGTAAAGCAGTTTGTCCGGTATGCTAACTATTCTGCTAGCTCAACACCGACTACTAGTAATTCTACAACTACTACTACTACTACTAATAATAATAATAATAATAATAATAATAATAATAATAATAATAATTTTGGCACAAAACCGGCAATTACATCGACCCTAGTGATACTTATTTTATCGACCCCAAAAATATGAAAGGCAAAGTCGACCTCGGCTGGATTTGAACTCGGACATAAAGACGAACGAAATGCCACCAAGCGTTTTGCCCGATGTACTAACGATTCTGCCAGTTGACAACTGACTACTACAAGTAATAATAATAACAATAATAATAATAATAATAATAACAATAATAATAATTATTATTATTATTATTATTATTATTATTATTATTATTATTATTATTATTATTATTATTATTATTGTTATTATTATTATTATTATTATTATTATTATTATTATTATTATTATTATTATTATTATTATTATTATTATTATT
>NC_068992.1:28398431-28400931 GCF_001194135.2 Octopus bimaculoides | reverse complement strand
AATCGCACGATTACGAAAGAAATCCTTTTAGCCATTCAGCCACACACACTTGCACACACATACACACATACACGCATGCGCACACACACACACACACACACACACACACACATTCACATGCACATACGTTAACGACTAGATACCACATACACTAATACGCCGAAGACAGAATAAACCCAGGAAATATGAAATATAGAATAAGAGACTAATAGAACAGTGGCAATATGAAGGAAGTAATGGAGGAGGAGGAGAGGGTAGAGACGGAAAGAGAAGGAAAAAGAAAGAGAGTAGAGACGGAAAGAGACGGAAAAAAGAAAGAAGGGATAACGAAAGAGAGAGAAAGAGGAGAGAAGAGAGAGCGAGAGACTAGAAATTGTTCTTGATTTGGATTCATGATAAATGTTACAATTGCATTTTTGTTGCACTGACTTTCACAGATTGGACAAAAGGTGTTCGCTGAGGAACGGGGGAGAGTGTTGCAGCTATGGTAGTGACTTGGCGATCAAATAATTATTGCTTTTTAACAAAGACGAATCACCTTAGGCGATTGGTAGAAATGATTAAGTTGATCTCAATACTACACGTTAGTACATCCTGCGGTGACGAGAGAAACATACTCTCCCCAAATTATAAACTTCTCTTTCTTTATTATGTTTTTATTCCCTAAACAAGCCCCTGTCACTACAAGTAAGAAAGCATGTCACCGCCTAATATTTGTTTCAAATTGTATCACAAGACCAGCAATTTCGAGAAACGGGGCTAGTCGATTACACCAACCCCAATGCTCAACTAGTTCTTATTTTATCGCCTCCGAAAGGATGAAAAGAAAGTCAGCCTGAATTGGAATTCAGAACGTGAAGCTGGACGAAATGCTGCTAGTTATTTCGCCCAACATGCCTACGATTCTTCCAGCTCGCCGCCTTTATGAACTCCTAATATTGATTTCAAATTTTGACACAAGGCCAGCAATTGTGAGAGAGAGTGCAAGTCGATTACATCGATCCCATTGCTCAACTGGGAATTATTTTATCAACCTGGAAAGGATGAAAAGTAAAGTTGGCCTCGGTGGCATTTGAACTCAGAACGTAACGACAAACAAAATTTTGCCCGTCGTGCAAACAATTCCGCCAGCCCGCCACCTTCTATCTACCCCTAATATCTATAATACATTAAAAGTCAGCTTCAATTTTGAATTTTGTTTGCTTGCTTGCCTTGTTACCCAGCGAAACTGGCGCATAATGGGAAAATACTATGAATTACGTCTCCTCTGAAATGTTAATACGAACGGAATGAAACAAGATTCGCGTAAATCGGACAAATGGCTTTTGAGATATTAAGGGTTTTCGGGGTATAAATACCCAAAACGGTGCATAATGGGAAAATATTCCAAAAACAACTTGATCATGGAAGGGAAGAAACTCTTACCTTTCAATTAAACACAGTGACTTGACAACGAAATGTTTCCATTTTCGCTTTTGTTAAACACAATATTTTAATCACTTAGAAATATTTTTAAGTGAATGTGATTTCAAAAATGTGAGTTGTTTGTACAGTAGGTATTTATATTTTAGCTTTCTTTAAGTAGACAATATTGTTGTTTTTTTAAAATCATTTTCAAGTGAATACCATTACAAAATTTCCTTTTGCATATTTTAAAAGTATTTTAAAGTGAAAATGACTTTAAAAATACGGTAAATATTTTGTATAAGACCCGTTCGTAACCCCGGTGTGAAATAGTTTTTTCCATTGGGTTTTTATTTTGTTTCGAGTGCCTTCAACATATCTCACCGCCAAAGATTTGGCTGCTATTTTTAGCCCTGCTACTACGTAACAACTATTCGGATTCGGATGAAACATTCAGGGATATCTGGCCTCGTTACGGGCATGAACTGATTAGATTTTGAGATTGATCCGGTAGGTACAAGGATTCTGGATGATTTTTCTTGTGTTTTTACTTAATCTTTGGGAGCGGTCTGGTTAATTTTTAGTATTCTCGTTTATGAGAGCAGTCGAGTTTATTTCAGATATTCACATTTTAAAAATCATCTCTGGCTAATCATTCAGAGGACGTTGGTGTTGCCTTGGCAGAGGTTTTCCCTCTCTGAGTACTCTTGTTGTTGTTATTATTATTATTTTATTATTATTATTATTATTATTATTCAGTAGTTTTATTTTTATAACGTGCTTTCACTTCACTACCGAGCGCAGCTCTGTGCGCCTTGGGTATGTGCTGTGGTTTGCTGTGGTGCTCTTATGTTTACTGTATTGAAAGTGTTTTGCGTAGAATGTGTGCAGTACCCAGTAGTGCAATTTTCTGTATGTTATATATATTTGTAAGTCCTGGTGTTTTTGTTATGTATTTGTCTGAATATTTTTTTATTATACCTAAGGCACCTACTATGATAGGAATTGTTTCTGTTTTTAGATTCCACATTCGAGTTATCTCTATTTCCAGGTCTTTGTATTTTGAAAGTTTTTCCATTTCTTTTAGAGAAACGTT
>NC_068992.1:28395914-28397699 GCF_001194135.2 Octopus bimaculoides | reverse complement strand
GCTCGTGTTTTGTGGCTATTTGTATTAGTTTCCCTTGCTTCTGGAGTAGGTATTTTTGCAGTCCTATGGGGGTTATTTTATAATAGTTTTCTAGCTGTATAAGACCCCTGCCACCTTCTGTGCGTTGTATATATATAGCCTTTCTATGTCAGATTTTGGGTGGTGCATCCTATATCCTGTCATTATTTTTCTTCTTCTTATTATTCTTCTTCTTCTTCTTCTTCTTCTTCTTATTATTATTATTATTATTATTATTATTATTATTATTATTATTATTATTATTACTTTATTGTCCTTGCACAGCTTCTAACGCTGGAGATGTACTACGGTGCTTGCTGTTGACTACCATTGAACTAAGGTAACACCCCTTATTTTTCGAGCATTTTCCGGAGTATTCGAGCGGTTCTAAGCAGTGCTGTTTTCTGCAAGTGCTCCACCCTTATTGCAGCCCCTATTTGTTCCATGTACTTCTCAAGATTTTTACTCATTGTTCCCAGGGCCCTGACAATTATTGGTACTATTACCATCTTTTTCCTCGACCACAACTGCTTAACCTCCCACGCTAACCTGTCATATCTATCAACTTTTCTTTCTTCCTTATCGCATACCTTGTTGTCAGCTGGGCATGTTATATCAATGATCCAGCATCGTTTGCTTTCTTTCTCAATTAACACTATGTCTGGTTTCTTATTCTCTATCTCATGGTCACACTGAGTCATAAAATCCCATAGGATCTTTGCATTATTATTTCCGAGGATACCTTCGGGTTTATGTTCGTACTACTCTTTTGCTCTGTCAAGCCCATACTTGTTGCAAAGTGTCCAATGAACAATCCTTGCTATTTTGTCATGACGTCTCATATTCCTTCTGGGCTAGTGGCGTACATTGACTGGTAATATGTCATACGGTTGTCCACAAATTCTGCACTTATAACTTTCTGATGTGTTGTATATTCTGTATTTGATGTAATTGGTTCTTAATGCTTGCTCTTGGGCAGCACAGATTACAGCCTCGTTTCTGGTTTTAAATACCTTTTAGTCATCCATAGCCATCTTTATTCTCCGTCTGTCTTATCTTCAACATCCCTATAAAATTGTCCAGTTTCATTCATTCAACATCCCTAGGAAATTTTCAGTTTCATTCATTCTCAGTTGATTGTACAGTGCTTTATCTTTGCAATATTCCATCCTACCTACTTATTATTATTATTATTATTATTATTATTATCATTATTATTGTTGTTGTTGAGTGAGAGAGCAGTGGATGCCATCACAGTGACATTGGTGTAAAATATACGAAGCCCAGGCACATCCATCACAACCATAAGTGCATGTCATAGTGATCTCATATCAAGATAAACAGCAGGTAGGGGGGAAGTTAGAATTTTCTTCAAGTTGAGTAGCCCATCCTGCTCAAAAGGTACCTGAATAAGGGTTGTTTAAGGATGTTGAACGAAACACTCATGTTTCCAGAGGTGAATTATGCAAACCCCAAACAATTCCTTTCAACACATGGCTATAATGCTCCCCCACTACTTCTGCTCGAGATCAGAGATGCACATATCGTCAGCCACTAAAGGACATGCTCAACTGGTTATCGTCAAACAACTGACAAGCAAATCTGTGGTATTGAGCAGAATATTTGCTGTAGCCCATCTTTTATACCAAGACAAAACAATGTACATGATAATACTTTCAATCAGTTAAGATCAAAAGCCATCAGAGCATTTTATTATTATTATTATTATGTTGTTTTTTTTTCTTCTTTCTTCAAATTTTCTTCCAT
>NC_068992.1:28391795-28393023 GCF_001194135.2 Octopus bimaculoides | reverse complement strand
TTATATTTAGGTCATTCTCTATCGCTTTTTTAATAGAGGTCAATTCTGCATCTGTGAGTCTGGTATTTCTGAGGATATCTCTTCTAACATTTGCTAATCTGCTTTCATCTAGATTTGGTCTGCTAGCTGGATTCCGGCTCCTCCAAATTCTGTAGGAGTTTGCGGTGTGTTTCTCTTGGGTTGGCCTACTTAATGCAAAGTAATAAGCTTATATTACTTCTTTATATTCTTCCCGGTTCCATTTAGTTCTTTTACATTTTTGATTTTGTGGTCGCTGTGGTGGTGAACTTTGGGGGCTTAATTTGGGACAAATCCCGTCTAAGTGACCTTCCAGGTTCGTATTCGGGGAAGATATCCTGCCATTTGAAAATGTTTCGTCCTCAGGCTGACAGATTCCTGACAGGCGCGCTTCCATTATAACCATTGGACAAGCGATTTGGTGTACTGTTTGAATTTTTTTTTTAAGTAAAGTTAAATTATGATTAAATTTTCATTTTTTTTCATTTATTATTATTATTATTATTATTATTATTATTATTATTATTATTATTATTATCATTATTATTATTATTATCACTATCATTATTATCATCCTAACCAACTATATAATATAATAGAACAGCAAAAACTAAGTATAAACAGATATGTCTGCATTGATTAAGAGATGTTCTAACCAACAATACGAAATATTGAGAATCAGTTCAGTAAGTATGCTGCACAGATATTCTTAACAGACATATCCTTGACGTGACACACCTGAAAGACCTTATACTTGAAGCTTAGAGCTATACATTTTCAAAGATATCAAAGAACTCTTGTTGACATGTAGCTGACAATCATCAATTAAAAAGAACATTAACCATATCTTCGAGTCACGAATTCTCACAAACATCTTTCTCTAGGTTTCTTTCTAAACGACAAACAGGCTAAGATTTAACAAAAGCAATTCGAATGGAAAATTTGCCGAAGTCAGATTCTTAAAGAAACCTGTAAACGTTGTAAATGTTGAAAGAAAATAATATCTTCAAAATCATGAAGAATTCTTGTTTGGTTTTAAAGTAAAAAATCCCCCCAAATAGTTTTCTAATGTTTGTAATTGAATCTTAATTTTGTTGAAATATTGAAATTTCCTTAAATACAAACTTTTACAATGTTAGAAAGTAAACATATGTCTAAAAGTTACTGCTTCTAAAATGTGTTAAGTTCAACACACACACACACACACACA
>NC_068992.1:28384425-28389425 GCF_001194135.2 Octopus bimaculoides | reverse complement strand
TTCTTCCAGAAATTAGCCAAAAAACATTTTATCATTATTAATAAATCTCAGGGTAGCAAAAAAATTTTAGAAATTCTATTTACTACCAGTGGTTTAGCGAGAAGAAAAAATTAGTGAATAGACTATATATTATTCATTTAAAATACAGTGTACATTAAAACACATCAGAGATGCCCATAATACGACATCTAACCCGCTAGAAAAAGCAGTCAAAACTTTACACCACAATTATGGATAATTTCGAAAGGGAATGAAAAATAAAAACATTTACCATCTATATTCCGATGGCTGTTATTATTTCACACATTGTCAGATATTATTAATATTATTAAGGCGGTGAACTGGCAGAATCGTTAGCACGTCAAACAAAATGTTCAACAGCATTTCGTCTGTCTTTATGTTCTGAGTTCATATTCTGCTGAAGTCGGCTTTACCATTCATCCTTTCGAGGTCGATAAAATGGACTGGAGTCGATAAAATGGACTAACTCTAAACTCCCAAAATTACAAACCTTCTGCCAATAGTAGAAAGGATTAGTAAGGCAGCGAGCTGACGGAATCGTTAGCATGCCGAACAAAATGCTTAACGTCATTTCGTCTGGCTTCACGTTCTGAGTTCAAATTTCGCCGATGTCGACTTTCCCTTTCGTCCTTTCTTGGTCTAAAAAATAAATACCAGCTGAGTACTGAATCGATATAATCGACTAACCCCTCCCCACAAAATTTCAGGCCTTGTGCTTATTATATATCATTTTCTTATTATTTGTTACAATAATGCATTCCAGGTTCTATTATTGCCGCTGGGATTCCATTACCAAATCTTTGTGTTACTACGCAGTATAAATTAGTTAATCAATAAATGTAGATCAATGTTTTGCCTCGGTATAATTACTTTAAATGCATCATTAGCTTGTTTGATCATTATTCTGAGATGCGTGGGTCGTATTGTATAATATTGTGTCCTATATTGTTCATGTTCCATTACAAAAAAAAAATTATCTTCGAAGATTGCAATTTTTGTAACCTAATTTCCAGAGTGTTTCTATCATTCCTTCCCAGTTTCCGATGAGCTTACCTTATTTCATATGATTCCACTTCAAAATATCCTCAAATATTATCATTAAGTTCAACTGTAATTTTATCTTCTAAAAACACACTAAACCTTTTTGCTATTATATCTATTTATTTCCAACAATTTTCTAACATTCATTTAGCCTCGATTATCCATATGTGTTTTTGCATTGGCACCAAAACTGTAATTAAGTCTTGAAGTACTTATAGCAATGTCTTTTAAAAAAATTACAAACTTTTATATTGTGAATATTATTTTTGCATTGGTTTCTTTACAGCAGATATATCTTTGATCGTCAATAGGTGTCTTATTTATATAAATATATAAATGGATCCTCATAATTCTAATTAGACTCAAGCTATAAACGTTCTTATTCACTTGGCGCACAATGTTATTTCTAGGTTATTGCAATGTATTTTTTTCACAAAGGCAGCCATGTTGAGATGATAATGGTAGGAATACTGATTGCATTGTCAGAAGAAATTATGTATACATGTTTGATTTTTCTAAGTTTCCGGCATAGCATTTATTAATTATACAAGGAATCGTCTCAGAAGATTTCAAAAATAGTAACATATTTCCCAGAAGCTTCACTAAAGTCACATCTACCCAAGAATTACTTAGCCATAAGAACAGTATTTACATCAGCGCAATATGGCTGCTTTACCGAAAGATCATTTTAAATTATCTAAGCATGAAAACTCAGCTGTATATACATGCCCAGTACATTATTTACATTATTTACATTTGACGGATATTTGTCCTCATCTTGTTTGTTGTTAACACAACATTTCAGCTGATATACCCTCCAGCTTTCATCAGATGTCTTGGGGAAATTTCGAACCTAGGTTCTCATTCCTAAGGTATTTTTCAATGTTGTTGTTGTTGTTGTTGTTATTATTATTATTATTATTATTATTATTATTATTATTATTATTATTATTATTATTCAGGTCACTGCCTTGAATCGAACTCGGAATCTTGGGGTTAGTAGCCCGCACTCTTAACCACTACGCCATATGCCCAATAATAACATCGAAAAATACATCGAAAAATACCCAGGTTCGAAATTTCCCCAAGATACCTGATGAAGGCTGGAGGGTATATCAGCCGAAACGTCGTGTTAACAACAGACAAGATGAGGACAAATATCCATCAAATGTAAATAATGTAAATAATGTACATTATACCTCATCTCTTAAATATAGTACATGTCCAGTAGTTAAGATCATTACTATCCTTATTTAATTTAGAAATAAAGATTTGCATCTACGCTGGCAATATATACATATCTGATAATCAAACATAAGAGTGAAACGTAATATCGAAAAATGTTACATGTTAAAATATGCAGTTACTAATCTGAAATATTATAAATTGAAGGTTTGGTTTTTGCCGTTTCTGTTTTATGCACAAACCGAAAGATCGTTTGCTTGCTTTATTTTGATCGCGACTTTTTGCAAATAACAGACCACCGTGAGGTTATAATAATTATCTGATTTCCTCGGGGTATTTATTTCTGCAACTTCCGATTCTGTATTTCATAAATCTTCCTGCCATCAAACTTGTTATTTATTAATTAACTGAGCTGTAGACGAACTAAATGTTGTGCTCCGTTTATTTTTAGAACTTCATGTTTAGATATTAAACCCCCACCATGAGTCGACTTTTATCTAATCTGTCAAGCTTCTCCGTTAAAAGAGTCAAGTATTGGAACTGATTTCATTGTCTACACCTCTGTGACAAGGCGTGTAACTCTGAGCCACCTTAGAAATTGTTCTTGTTATTATATGGTATATACTTTAGTGAATGGGACAAAGTACATGCTACATTTAACTACGGACTTGTACGATCTCAGCTCAAATCGCACTAAGATCACGCTTGTCCTTCATCATTCGCCTCCATCATTTGCCTAATATCAGTCATGTATCCCTCGCCACAACACGGTTCCCTCGCCATATCGCAGTTCCTTCGCTATATCGCGGTTCACCGATCGCGCACTCAGTACATTGCAGTTCACCTAATGCGCACTCAATACATCGTGGATTTTTCTGGCTAATATATCTAAATTTATATCGCGGACTCCTCAGTTTATCGCGGATTTCTGCGGCCGATAGGTATGTATATTTTTTTAAATTTTAATTATTTCTGTGGGAGGATTTGGAACGTAACACTCGCGATAGTCGAAGGATTACTCTACTGATTAAGTATGATCGGCTGTTATTCTTCCACATTCGAGTCCTCTGCTCATGAACGAACTCATCATTGGCAGAGAACCGCTTTTCGGGAGCTCTGCTGACAGAATTACAGCAACATCACACAAAAATGCCTTGCAGTGTCTGTTCCTCATGTTTACGTTTTGAGTTCGAATCCAGCCGAAGACAACTTCTCCTCTCATCGTCTCGAGATCGATTAAATAAAGTACTCGTCAGGTACTGAAGTCCAATAAAATGACACCGCCCCACAAACTTCTATTGCGTTTTTTGTAATAACCGCTTATTTAACAGTGGAAGGGTGGCAAAATCGATAGAACACCGGGCAGAATGCTTTGCAGTATATCGTAGTGTTCCTTTAGATACTGAGTCCAAATTCCACCAGTGTCGACTTCGCCATTATCCTTCCAAGGTCGATAAAATAAGTAACCATCAAACAGTAATATTGAGATAATCATATATCCTCCCCGCATCAGAAAGCAAATATGTGGTCTTCAATTTATTTGTCAAATGGAAATTATTATTGCTGTTGTTATTATTATTATTATCATTGTTATTATTATTATTATTATTATCATTGTTATTATTATTATTATTATTATTATTATTATTATTATTATTATTATTATTATTATTATTATTATTATTATTATTATTATTATTATTAAGGCGGCGAGCTGACAGAATCGTTAGTAGACCAGGCGAAATGCTTAGCGGTATTTCATCTGCTGCTACGTTCTGCCTTTCATCCTTTCGTTGTCGATAAACTGAGTACCAGTGAAATACTGGGTCGATCTAATCGTTACTTTCTGAGTTCAAATTCCGCCGAGGTCATCTTTTCCTATTATACTTTCCGGATCGGTAAAATAAGTACCATTGGGATCATTATTGCTGTTGGTTTTATTTCAGCGTTTACTGTTTTGGTCTGACAATCTCGATTGAGAGAGCTTTACACTTTTTGTCAACCCCAGACTCCGTTTTAATACTGGAACTAAGTTTTTCATTGTAGAAAAGGATTTTTCAGTCGTGTCTCTAAACTGCCAAACAGCTTGACGATGTCATATCGTTACACTCTGTCGGTTACGACGACGAGGGTTTCAAATATTCCGATCAACGGAAGAGCCTGCTCGTGAAATTAACGAGCAAGTTAACTTTACAGACACGTGTAGCCTTAACGTAGTTCTCAGGGAGATTCGGCGTGACATAGAGTGTGACAAGGCTGGCCCATTGAAATACAGGTATAACAGAAACAGGAAGAAAGAATGGGAGAAAGTTGTGGTGAAAGAATACAGCAGGATTCGCCACCACCACCCCTGCTGGAGCCTCGTGGACCTTTAGGTGTTTTCGCGCAATAAACATTCGCAACGCCCGGTCTGGGAATCAAAACCGCGATCCTACGATCGCGAGTTCGCTCCCTAACCACTGGGCCATTGCGCCTCCACAATTCAATGTATCAGGTCATCCCATCAGTTCTGTCCGAATTTTGAATAATGAAAACAAGTGACCAAATGTTATATTTAAGTGAAATTTAATCATCAATGTACTTTCCCTCATTATCTAAGACTTCCTTCCATCTATTTACAAGCTTTTTAATCCCATCAATGTAAAACTCTTTTGGTTTCAAAGCGAAGAACTCTGTCAGTTTCGACCTCCTCCTAGCTTGCGAAAGTTACGTCCCCCAAATGATTCTGTAAACTACGAAACAAATGGTAGTCT
>NC_068992.1:28378194-28383951 GCF_001194135.2 Octopus bimaculoides | reverse complement strand
TTCAATCTTCATCTTCAAGGCTGAAACCTCCACTTCTGAATTTTGCAAACCATCTCCTGCAAGTTCTTTCATTCAAGCATTCTTTCCCATAAACTGAGTAAATGTTTCGAGCCGCTTCGGCTGCAGAGTTTCCTTTTTTGTACTCATAAAGCATTATGTGCCTCAAATGCTCTTTGGATACTTCCATGTTAGAAAGGGTTTTAATCAAAGAAATTTTTATTCTGTTATTCTGTAAAATAATATTTAATTAGTTAAAATGTACACAAATGCATAAAAATAATTTTTAATTCCATTAGACATTCTAAAATACTATTAAATTTCATTCAATTTTAAAAAAGGTAAAATGGGACAGAACTTATGGGATGACCTGATAAGACATAATAAAGGTATGGTAAGTGACCAAGCTGGTCACGTAATCTATTACATAAGAAACACGTTTTGGTACCAATTAACATAGGTATAAAAGAGTAATCAACATATAATTAAATAAAAGTCCGATCTGGGAATCGAAACCACGATCCTACAACCGCGAGTCCGCTGCCCTAACCACTAAGCCATTGTGCCTCCACAATGTGATATAGATAACGTAGCATAGTTTGGTCAGATCAGCTTATCGCATCTTTTTCTTAATTTTAGCGTCATACCAAACGAGAGACATGATAAGAGCGAATCTCCATGAAATATTCCCTTTTTTTAATGTAATTCGAAAGTGCTGTAACCTTCTCTTGTTACTTTTAGTATTATTTCCTTTTCAAATGTGGGTATGTTTGTTTTCATAAGACTCTGTAGCTACAGGAGACATTTCATACATCTCTATCCATTTAAGGGTCCATGAATAACGAACAGTGTTGTAGATTATATGGAATCTCTGCTACAGATACGTAGTCTTCTGATATTGTTTCCAAATTGTAGCACAAAGTCGGCAATTGGGGGAGCAGGTAAGTTGACTACATCGACCCCAGTTCTTAACTGGTACTTGTTTATCGACCCCGAAAGGATGAAAGGTAAGGTCACCTTCGGTGGAATTTGAACTCAGAACATAAAGAGATGGAATATATAGCGCAAAGCACACTAATGTGCCTAGCTCACCAATGCTGTAATAAATCGGCCAATCTCCCGCCACCCTTTATTAGGTATACATATAGATACTGAGGTATATAGTTGGAATCCTTTATATTCGCAATAAAATCCTCACTGTGGTTGGCTTTACTTTTCCTCCTTTTGCGGTTGGTAAGTACCAGCTGTGTACTAAGGTCAGTTTAATCAACCATGCATTCCTTAAAATATTCTATGTCTATGTTAGGTATCACAATTAGGTAGTGAAATGGAGAAAATTGAGCAGAATTGATAGAATACACTTAATTCTAATTCCAGAGTCTTGGATAAGAAATAAAGATTTAGTGACAATAGATTTTTCCAATAATTTGGTAGCACCGCAACTTACTGTTTCTATTGTGACGAAAATTGTTTTGTTTCTGTTTTGTTTTGTTGTTGTTTTTTTTATTCTACCAGTCATTCTGGATTCTGCATGTTTTCGGAGATTTCTATATCAGCAGCGTTAATGAATACCCTCGCTATGGTTTACTGCATTAATTGGTTTATATCCGATATATCTACATCAATTAGTTATCATGTAATTACTTCTAATGTGTAATTCACTTGTTCTCTAACATCTATGTAGATATTGCTGCTTTTACACAGTTTGTATAATTTAGCTCTTAAAATGTTTCTAATTTTTTCTGCATCTCACGTTGGAGGCATTTATTTACTTAACTGAACACTTTACGTTTTCTTTTGCCTGTTTTGTTTATTTTTTCCTATACTATTTGTTCTGTTCAATATCGTTTCTTCTTCTCTTTAATGTTACAGCCATAATATATTGAAGCAGGGATTGTATTGTAGTTATGTTCTGTTGTTTCATGATTTTCGTTCTTGATGTGTTCTGTTGTTATCCGCATTTACCTTCTTTTAGTATTTTCTTTTTAATAATTTCCTATCTGGTTAATTGTATTCGGTTGTTGCTTTTAAAGATATATTTCTCTACGTTTCGACGATTTTACTCTATTTTTTGTGCATGCGTACTGAGAATATTTTATCACCAGATTTGTTGAAGCAATACTCTGATATTATTGCTTGATAGATTAAAGGAAGGCTTTTATAAATTCTAATTACTTGGCTCTGGTCCTTTGATGCATTTCTGCTTCACAAGGCTTCTGTTATTCTTTTGACTAAGTACCACACCATGTGTTTTTATATCCAACGACGGGAAATTTATATCGACAATACATCTGGTAGAATAAGATAAATCTATTTCAAATCATCCCCTAACATATTACAACGCGGAGAGGACACACTGGATTATGCGGTCTTAGATATAGTCTGAAAAACAAGAATGGTATGTCACAGCAGAAATGCTGATCAGAATTCTAAACAGAACAACAACAACCATGCAATTTCGGGGAAGGAGGTAAGTCGATTACATCGATCTCAGTATTCAACTGGTTCTTATTTTATCGACATCGAAAGGATGACAGGCAAATTCTAACTTGGTGATATATTCTTTTCTACTGTAGGCACAAGGCCCGAAATTTTGGAGGAGGGGGCCAGTCGATTAGTTCGACGTCAGTACGCAACTGGTACTTAATTTATCGACCCCCACCCCCACCCCAAGGATGAAAGGCAAAGTCGACCTCGGTGGAATTTGAACTCACAACGTAAAGACAGATGAAATACCGCTAAGCATTTCGCCCGGCATGCTAACGTATCTTATTTCTTTACTGCCCACAAGGGGCTAAACATAGAGGGGACAAACAAGGACAGACAATGGGATTAAGTCGATTACATCAACCCCAGTGCGTAACTGGTACTTAATTTATCGACCCCCGAAAGGATGAAAAGCAAAGTCGACCTCAGCGGAATTTGAACTCAGGACGTAACGGTAGACGAAATACCGCTAAGCACTTCGGCCGGCGTGCTAACGTTTCTGCCAGCTCGCCGCCTTACTTTGGTGATATATTGAATAACGTCGTTCTTGAAAAAGTATATGCGGTATTTTAAAAAGCAGCGTTGTAGCGGTTGAAGCACCAGGGCCTAAGCAGCAAACTCACTGTTGTTTTCTCCGTTGGTTTAAGTCACTTTCTTCAGTTATTTCCATTTCTAATTTTCGCTTCCAAATCGAAGGAATCACATTGCCATCAAATCAACTCGAGTGTTTCTACTTGGTCACAATCTCATAGAAAATAAATCAGTCAAATCTTCTCAAATCAAGAACATAACGTCTTAAATAAATAAGAGGGTCGTGATAGAAAATGCACAGATAAAAAAAAAAGTTCTTCCCAGAAAAAGAAATTCAGGATAGTTACGGTTGGAACGCTTATCTTTTCTATATCATCAAACATGATCAACAGCTTCATACATTAACTACTCTGTAACAAATTTATAATTTCATTAATTAAGTCTCATCAACCTTCAAATGTCCAGAAATTTTCCAACTGACAAGCTTCACTATCTTTCATAGGCGACGAAAACAACATGGGATCGATGAAGGAAAGAGGAGTAAACAAACAATAAATTTTGTTATAATTACCAGTTCCTCGACTGATATAAAACCATCAGTTATAATCTTTTAACGATTAATTTTGATCAAATATAATTTGCGAGATTATAAGATTTTTCAGTCGCACCTGGCTACGATGTAGAACTTGTTTTTTATTGTTTTTTTTTTGTTATTTTTATTTTGTATTTTGTTGTTGCTGTTTGTTTTTATTGCTGCATCTTTAACTCTTCGTGTATTTCTAGTTGATACAGAAAGATAATTACATTTTCTGTAACAAAATTAGTAATATTTTCTTCTCACTTCAAGAAACAGTTTTATGGCCGTCCGCTTCACGTTTTATTATTGTTGATGATTTTTCCTAAGCATCATATCGCCACCTAGATGTGTGAAGCTATATCGTTTGACCTGCAGAACACGTCCCCTCCACAAAAAGCAGAAGCGCAGACGCTGCAGCCCGGTTAGTCGTGAACTGGGAAAGTGACGTAAGCGTTCGCTAGTCCTGCTTCACCTTTCAGATGCAGTTTTCTCCTCTTAGCTTCTTCCTGTGTGAGACTGGCCACCTTGCTCGTCGCCTTGTCCTGGACCAACATAGACCCCGAGCAATTTAATCGACACATCTTTTCAGCACTTTACGATGTTGTTGGAAGTCATGGACCTGCCTTTCCATGTGACGAGCCGCAGGGCCACTCACTTTTCCTTTTGTTCCTTCCACAACGTCGTAGTCCCGTGTAGAGCTGTGCCGATCACTTCGATGTGTCTGATGTGCGACAGTATGACGGTGATGTCGTCTGCGATCGCCGACACGGATCTTTCGCATGCTAGTGTGCGCGGGATGCTCCTCAACGTCTTTTTGCAATGGTAGCTAAAAAATCAGCACATACAGAAGTGATGAAAGGTGACAGACATGACGGACCCAACGCTTAATGCTGAATAGTTCCGATAGATGGTCATTCATCCTAACCACCCAGCACTTGTTGCTATACATTACAGCAATACAACCGCGGAAGTCGGAACCGAAACTCTATTGTATAAGATCGAAGTTGTCATGAATTGACCTCTTCAAAATGGCGCATGTTTGCGCATCACCTGTTGGACCATCGACAAGAGCCATCCTCTTTCGCCGCACCTTGCCTAATTTTTTTAAATCTGCATTTAAGAGAGATATGCTTCGAAAATTATCAATGTGACCGCCTTCTTGAATCCTTTTTCAGCAGCGCCACCGTTTCTCGACTCACAGAAGTGGGAATTCTCCTGTTCTACAGCCTGTTGCAGCAGATACCTGCCAATAGATACCGAAACAAGTTTCGTGTATAAAAGTAAAGCTTGCAGAGTAAACCATCCTAATCAGACGATTCCCCATGCGTGCAGCCAACTATCGCTTCCCGTATTTCTGCGCTGGTTATCGACTTTTTGCATAACACCCAGCTCCTGCCTAGAGTCACAGTCCGCCGAAGAGCAGCTGTAAAGTTGTACACGTTTGTTTGAGATTGAGTAACATGCACTCATTGTGACCTACCAAGACTGAAGTGTGGCTTCGTTGTGACGTTGCGACTCTGCGACTCGGATCGAACGACTTTCGTCTTCTACTGGCTTAAAGCACATGCCTTAGTTGTGACAATTCAGTCTTCTTGACTTAAGCAATTGGGTGAGAGCTAATCTCGCCGTGAGCACGTCCGTTGTAATGCCTTTACTGAACGCCTCTTTTAAGTGTCTAAGTCACTCTGTTCTTCTACCGCTACAATCTGATCGGTTCTATTTTAATTGCTCTTTTCTCTACTATTATTTGTTATTCACGATCCCCCTCATCAACTCAACTAATTCTGAAAGCTTGGTGAGCCGGGAGCGACGCATTCTTCTCCCTTGTTTAAGACTCTTCTTCTCCGCTTTAATACCAACGTGTCAGCATAAAGCTGTCGACTCACTCCTGCTTATGGATACACTTGGATTTCTGAAATCCAACCATTTACAACTGTTGTGATTAATTGTCTTGGTGTGATGATTTCCGCTAAGTTACGAGGACTGCGGCTATGCTGGAGCACCGCCCTGAAGGGTTTTACTCGAACAAATCGACCCCAGGACTTATTTCTTAAGCCTAGTACTTGTTCTATTACTGAATCGCTAAGTTACAGAGACGTTAAGCGATGATGAGGAGACAACCACAGACTCATAAACACCCGTACATAGATGCACACCCATATATA
>NC_068992.1:28373226-28377426 GCF_001194135.2 Octopus bimaculoides | reverse complement strand
TATATATACATTCATACATACATACATACATACATACATACATACATACATACATATTGATTGTTGTTAGTTACAAAAATAGAGACAAAATGTAGACCTTGATACTAGATATAGACGAACTACCAGAATCACTTTAACCCCTTACGATTATTACCAATATTGCTTAATTTCTATTAATCATCGCGGTTAAATTTAGAAGTTGTAGGAAATTTAACTGTATGCCTATTAAATAACCTACAATATTTATGATATGGGGAACGTGTTTTGTAATGGTCGGGAAAATATTGTAGAAATGCCCGTGTACACTTCTATTCCGAAAGCGAACTTAAACTGCGGAAAAGGTATATCTAGCTCCCGTTAAAGATACTTTTCATTCTAACACAAATTGTTTTACTTATTCTATATCACTCCGTAATATCATCTTAAATAACTATACAACTAACATTTCCGAACTGCACAGTGTCGGAATTTGAAATGAGGTTCAGCAATCTCCTAAATTCTTTTAATGATAGGAAAAATTTATGTAAACCATCTTTAGTCAAATTTATGAAGACAAATATATTAATTTCTCTATTTCGTGGTCCGTTATGCGGCCTGCACTTCTCCATCTAGTGGTTGGGGGTAATTGTAATTAATGTTACATGGAGGAACTTGAACTTCAAACATGTAAATCAGAACTAAGAAACAACCTTAATGAGACGTTAATGCGATGCATACACAGCTGGATAAATTCTCTTTAAAATGTCAGAGTGTGTAAATAGATATACATGTACATTTATACTGACTGTATTTCATTTCTCACTGTGACTCCCTTTCATCTCTTATATTTCTTTATCTATAGTGTAGCAACCCCTTAATCACTTATATGAGAACTGAGTAGTCTCAAGAACTTCAGCTACCAGCTCATTATCTCATTCTAAGATATCTTTTACTTCACATTTCATCTTTTCCTTTTCACTTTCGTGTTTAACTAGAGGTTGTTTCTACTTGCATTAATTTCTATATACTTTACATCATATTATATTTTTTTCTTATTAATTTTTTATCATTCATTTCTGTATCACTATATTATATTTCTACGCTATTATGAATTGACTGTTTTGACTCACTATACATTCTATAAAAAATTGCGAGAACCTGTTTAATAATTTATATCCTACTGCATCTGAAACGTCTTTCATTGTTTTCTGACTTCTTCCTTCTATATCTATCTCTTTTTTCTTTCTCGCTTTTCCCACTCTATTTCTCTCCATAATCATTTCTTTTTCTTTCAAGTTACTCTAAATATACCCATCCTAGTTAATTTATAACTCCCAGTTTTTTGAAACCCAAATTTAAATTCCGCTTTACCTGCTCCAGCAGCCTATTGTTTAACAGTCTAGTCCAGTTAATAAGTCCTGGATACAATCCGTTTTAGTGAATAGTACACAATTTTCTTGTCTCTGTCCTTGCTACAACACTACAAGCTCTTCCTAATAATTGTGTATGTATATAGGTATATTCACCTAAGTGCGTGTATAATGAGCTGTTCATAGTCTTGATGAGACGATAGGTGGAACGCATGTAATATAACTTAAAATTACAAACTATTTAATATTTATGGTTATACATTTCTACCAGGTTAAAGTATTCATATGCTCCATCTGTTGTAAAAACGGTCGTAACATCAAACTAAATGTAATGCCATCAGTCTTTTAGTTGGTATTTATTTATATACATATACATAGACACACATATATGTATACATATGTGTATGCATAAATATATGTGCTTGTATATGTATATATATATATGTGAGTGTGTATGTATATAGGAGTATATATTCATATATGTATATATATGCGTGTCTGTCTGTCTTTATGTATGTATGTATGTATGTATGTATGTATGAGTATGCATGTTTATATGCTGTCTTCTATTTTAAGATATCTCGAGTCCTCCTCTAAGGAAGAAGCTGGTTTATAAGAAAGATACGAAACTCCATCGTTGGAACAAAAGCAATTTGTCATATTGAATTGTGTATATTTTTACGGGAAAAGTGTGTATTTTTCGGTTCCACTTATAGATGTTATTTAAAATATGCGTGTTAACTCGTTGTTTTTCTAAACACTCAAGCTTTTCAAGATTGTCACTTAGGCATTTACTAACAAAGGTAAGTCCACCAACTATTTTGTTTTAAATGTGAACTTAAAATCAGGGTACAGAAGATGAAGGTTTCAAATCAGTTTTCCATGGTTATGCCTTTTCTCTTTGATTTTTGAAAGGATATCCACATCAACAGGACAATTGACCTCTATGATTGTACATACTTTTTCTTCTTTGTTCCAAGCAACTAAATCTGGCTTGTTATATTTGTACATAATGTTCCACCAATACTTCTTGAGTTAGCGTTTAAGTATGTATTCAATAAGTGTGGGATTTTCTGTATTTATCATCAAATAACAGTCTTTTATTTCAGATGTCGTTGTACATTGTTTTATCAACGATGTTATATCTCATTAGGATGTAGAACAGTGGGGACATTTTTGGGCGGCTGCTAATCACATATGTGATGTCTTCCACAGAAATATGACATAAACACCAATTTTACCTGCATCTTAGGTGTCCAAGTGCTTCACTATTTTGTAGCAATCACCTACTCTTCGATTGCAAGCACAAAGTCTTCTAAGAGTAATGTGATGTTGTGGTCTCGAGTCCATAAAAGGCTGCACTTCATGTCAATATTAGTGTCAATCCCAAGACTTTGGGAAACGTACCCATGCATAATCTCTTTTTATTCTTATTTTATTTTATTTATTTATTTTTGTATGTCAAGTATTTCATTTCTTGATCTTCTGTGAGGTATGTTGGACCAGCTGTTTGTGGTTTGTATGAGAGGTATTCAGGAGTGTATATGTGTGTGTGTGTGTGTATTTTTCAATGTTAACAAATAACATGGAAAAAAATAAATAAGTAGTTACCAGGGTAGCAAAAATTCATACAAGTATCAAGGATGTAACAGCTTCCGACATATGTTTCGAAGAAAACATTGGTATTTTTCCAGAAGGAATAAAATGGTGTAAAACAATGCAATCTTCTCATCAGAGAAAGAAAGAAACCAAACACATCAATAAGACATTTTGACAAATGTGATGACTGCGTATATGATGAAGGGAACACTAGCAAGTTTTTTGTTGCTTTTTTTTTATAAAAACCGTTAGTAGATATATCAAAGGTAGTTTACAGAAGGAGAAGGAAGAGAAAGAAAGAAATTAGCAGAAAACTAATAGTGGAAAGATATAGAGCAATAGGTGAATAAGAATAAAGCTTAAAAGCATGGAAGTAGATATATTTAGTGAAAGTGAAATGTAAAAAGACAGTCAAAGGTCGAATTTTATAGAATGGTAGAAATCACTTATAGGAACTAAAGGTATGTTTCTGCCAATGTTAGCAACGATAAACGCGTTCTATAAACGTGTTTAGAAGAGGATTCTCTGAGAACAAGATGAAATACATTTCACTGTTAGAAAGCGGACAAAAAGATTTATCTTTATCATACGGAAAAGATATAGAGAGAATATTCCATTCCAAATCAAATTGTTTATTATGATCCTTTAGATACCAAATTAATTTACTAAGCCCAGTATTGTTACGTTTATCTATATATCTAAATGTAGAGTAATGATTAGATATTCTTTTGGACAACTTAGATGAAGAACTGCCTATATAAAAAAAAAACGTCAGAACCGGAAGTAACTTTACATTGATAAATAGAGTTTCTAGTCCTGAAATTACTGCTAAGAAAATGAGTAAGATTGGAGTCAACATCAGAAACACTAATACCGCTGCTATTATTATTTAAAGAATGGTTAGTGTTAACAAAATCAATGTTAATATTTTCACTTAGTGGATTTGTATTTAACAACTTGTTATGCGAAGAGATGATTTGTGAAAGATTTTTTGTGTCAGAAAAATCTATCCTGATTCGGTGTGAATTAATAATCGAATAATATCTTGAATTTCTTGGTAAATTCTTTTCTGACGTCTTTTTTTTATATAGGTAGTTTTTCGTCTCACTATATATATATATATAGTATATTATAGATAGATAGATAGATAGATAGATAGATAGATAGATAGATAGATAGATAGATAGATAGATAGATAGATAGATAGATAGATAGATATATAGATAGATAGATAGATAGATAGATAGATAGA
>NC_068992.1:28372012-28372852 GCF_001194135.2 Octopus bimaculoides | reverse complement strand
CTATCTATCTATCTATCTATCTATCTATCTATCTATCTATCTATCTATCTATCTATCTCTCTCTCTCTCTATATATATATATATATATATATATATATATATTTATGCTTTTAGTCGTCGGTAAGTAATTATCTTTGAATTGGTCATTTCATCTTAGTCCATATTCGAAAATTATGAAGCGAATAGAAGAAAAATATATTGAATAGGAAATCATACAACGAATCAAGCAATTACTCGCAACAATGCTGGAGACCAACCACAATCTCCAAATTCCTTCAGGAAACGTCTAATAGTTTTTCTGTGAATAATTCTTCTATGGACTACTTCCGATTATTTTAGATTAATTTAAGGATCTTTCTCTTATCTCTTGAATTCAAATACAGATCTTGTGGCTGTTTCACTTTCTTCACTTTAGCGGTTTATTTTGTTTGCATGCTAAGGAAATATATAATTTTCTATTTATTAGCTTTTTATACTATGCAAAATCTTTGACTATTATTGTCATGTGAATCTTACTTTCTTGGAAGTTGACAAATGTCGGCTTCCCTTAATGGAAGCCATCAAATATCAAAAGTATGGAGAGAAGGCTTTCCTAAAGTGTTCGAACAAACAGTAATAAACATTAACGTTTTCACACCAAACTTAACAAAGATTCAAGTAGAACGAAACTACTGAGCTGAAGGAATAGGATAAGATTCAAAGAAACAAAACTTTGATAAGATCTCAGATTATCAATCACATATCTACAGTAAATAAATCATATCACAAATACAAGTCTGTAAGTTTTCTCCTTTCCTTTTTGGTATTTTACTTAGAAAACATAAAGCATTTAATCATTAA
>NC_068992.1:28370012-28371625 GCF_001194135.2 Octopus bimaculoides | reverse complement strand
AACTAAATATTTACACTCTTTTATTTTTAGCTTTATTTGCTTTGAGATTCATTGTTTGTAAACTTATTTTGAAAAGACATCTACAAAATGGAAATAAGTGAGAGATTCTAGTGAAATATCTTATTAATGTATAGTTACATTCATTGGATGGCATAATTAATTCAGCAACTCAACAAAACTGTGAAAAACCAAAGATAATCTCTAAATCTTAGATTCATCGAAATATCCACCCTTGGCCTTGATCACTGCGGATCTTACTCTGGACATTCTTTCGAGCAAGCAAATATTCACTGGTAATATTTTGCCATTCCTCTTGTAAGAGTGTCCAGAGGGTTTCTACACTACTTGGCTGTCGCTTTTTGACCCTGCGATCCAATTCATCCCACACAATTTCGATGGGATTACAGTCAACTTTTTCATCCATTTTCTACTGTAAATAGTTTTTGCATAGCTTAGAAGCATGTTTAGGATTGTTAACTTGCATCAGTCCAAAATTATCACCGATCAGCATCGTCCCAGGTGGAATGGCATAACGCTGGAGGATACAATGATACCCGTTTTGGTTCAGTATTCTTGTTACCCGATGAATATCCCTAACATTATTGCCTGCAAAGCACCTTCAGATCATCACACTTTCCCCCACCGTGCTTTACAGCCAGAACTATACACTCAAGAGTCATCCGTTCACCAATTCATCGCGTTGCATAAACTCTACGCTGAGATCTGAAGATTTCAAACATAGATTCCTCAGTCCAGAGGACTCGTTTCCATTGATCAACAGTCCAAGTTTGGTGTTTTCTGGCCCATATGAGTAACTTGGGTTTATTCACAGATCAAAGCAATAGTTTTCTGGAAGTGCAACGGCCATTTAGACCAGCAGCAATGAGTTTTCGCCTCACGGTTGTAGGAGACACCTTAGCTTCGCCAGCTTCACTTACTTGTGCAGTGATTTAATTTGCTGTCAAGCGTCTATTTTGAAGACTGGTGACTCTGATGAACTTATCCTGTAACTTAGAAGTCACTTTCGAACGACCTGGATGAGCTCTGTCGTTATATTTTTCCTGTTTATTATACCTTACAATAGCGGAGGGGACGGCAGTGTAGGAAACTTTAACTTTTTAGGTTATATCTCAAAAACAATAGCCTTCACTAGGTAATGTGAAAATGCGTTGTCTCTTTTCAGGTGATAAATAACTAGTTTTGTCCATAATTAGATTGATTTTTAGGAATTTCACTAATTTTATTTATTTTTAATAATTGAACCTGAAACAATAATACAGTTAACGCTGTCATTAAGTGATGTTATCACAACTGACAGCAAATAAGGAGTGGAAATAACCAAAGTGTATTGCAATGTTGCCAAAAAGTGGACGCTAAAATGCTTTTGACAACATTCCCAAATAGGCTTGCCGTCAAGAAATATGATTATTTGCATATAAAATATGTATAAATAGTGTTATTCCATATTGAATAAAGCCCAAGCTTTATGTATTAAGTTATTCCATATTTTAATGTCCCAAAATTATCTAAATCGATGACATTGAACAAAAAATTCCACTTTGAAACAAACTCTTCTTGGGTGATCTTAAACTTTTGGATAGTAGAGTGTGTGT
>NC_068992.1:28366986-28368201 GCF_001194135.2 Octopus bimaculoides | reverse complement strand
CTGGCCAGCCCCAAGGAAAAACTAAGCTAAGAGCATTAGATTCCTTGGAAGAAAGCAATATATATATATATATATATATATATTGGAATAGTAAGAACTGTGTAAAGAATATAGGGAGGAGGAAGTTAATGAAAAGAAAGAGGAAGGTGAAGGTTAACATAAAAATAGACAAAAGGATAGCCTATAAGAAGAAACATGAGCAACAACGTGTGGAAACAGAATGCGAGAAAGCTGGACGATGAGTTAGAAGTGAGAGGGAAAGTAAAAGAGAAAAATAAAGTAACAGTGTGAGAGAGAGTAAGTGTTGGGAGAATGTGAGAGGGGAATGAGAGTTGCCAATTACACAGGTCTTACCAGTCAATTTGAAAATGTTGCAAGTAAAGAGTTATATCTTGTGATATTGCCAACTTAATTTCAAGAATCAACTCACAACTTAGATAAACGTTAGCACGATGCAATATTAATGATGTCAGAGTACAGAAAGTCTGATCACATATTATTGAATAATGATTCAATAACATCACTTGTTATTGAATAATTATTCAATAACATCACTTATTATTGAATAATCATTCAATATTGCCACATATTATTCTATAATCATTCAATAATATGAGATTCCGTATGGCCAGAAATAAAATATACATATAATCTACTCCGTGAGTAAGTACCTCAGATAGTCCAAATTTGGTATTCAATTTCACTTCTTGAAACTGTAGTTGCAAGATCCTCCTTTAATCTTTCTGTTTTCCTATTTAATTTCTAAAACAAAGCTTATCTCAAATTCTTATTCTAATCACATTACGTGACAATGATTCTACTGGAATTAATAGAATTACATGTGTAGAGTTTCCAGATTCAGTGACATGGCTAAGCCTTCAATGGTAATGTAAAATATTTCCGATTCATATATTTCATCGTGAAGTAAATCCCAATGAACTCTGTAAGAAGGGTAATAGACCTTTTTATCTTTTCCTCTTATCATTTACTTGTTTCAATAATTTGACTGAGGCCTTGCTGGAGCACTACCTTGAGGAATTTTAGTCGAATGAATCCACCCCAGTACTTTTTTTTTTTTTTTTCATAAAGCCTTGTACTTATTCTATCGAGCTCTTTTGCCGAACCGCTGATGTTACAGAGACGTAGACACACCCAACACCCGTTGTCAGTTTGTGGGGACAAACACAGACACAAAGACACTTGCGCATATATATA
>NC_068992.1:28364258-28366665 GCF_001194135.2 Octopus bimaculoides | reverse complement strand
TGTGTGTGTGTGTGTGTGTGTGTGTGTGTGTGTGTGTATGTGTATAAATATATATGTATGTATTATGTATGTTTGTATACACGACGGGCTTCTTTCAGTTTCTTTCTACCAAATCTACTTACAAGGCTTTGTCGACTCGAGGCTATAGTACAAGTCACTTGCCTAAGGTGCGACGCAGTGGGACTGAACCTGGAACCATGTGGTTGAGAAGCAAACGTCTTACCACTAAACCACATCTGTGCCTGAATGTTCTAAAGAATTCCCTAAACGCTTCAGAGATGACATAACAGCTACTGCATATGGTAATTCTGTCTACAGAAGGCGCCGAGGTTAAGTATGTTAAAATGATCATTTTGAAGATCATATCGGAAATGATATAACAAATACATCCGCTGAAATTAGCTTTTCCTTCAACTTTGTGAAATACTATCTCAGGTCCATATACAAACGATATATAGCTGAGCGCAGATGCAAATATAAGACCATAATACTTTATTCATGATGTTATGACGGGAGTATATAGGGAGTGGAAACCTGGCAGAACCGTTACCAAAATCAGACAAAATGCTTAGCGATTTTTCGTCTGATTTCAGGTTCTGAGTCCAAAGTAAACAGGGCGAGCCCCTGTCCCTCTTCCAGCAGTTTGTTGGAGGCTTTATTGCAGTGAATATCGCGGTAATACATAGGATAATAATCGGCAAAGGTTCAGTATTCGCGCCTTTTACTATTTAGGATTGCGTTAATATTAGCTTGCATCATATTCTAATAATAGTTTCAAATTTTGGCACAAGTCTAGCAAGTCTAGGGGATGGGTTAAGTCAATTACATCGACCCAGGTGCTCAATTAGTTCTTATTTTATCGACCCCGAAAGGGGACGATGGGTAAAATCGACCACGGCGGAATTTGGACTCAGAGCATAAAGACGGAAAGCATTTTGTCCGGCGTGCTAACGATTCTCCCAGCTCGTTGCCTTTAACATATTTTAATAATCATTTCTACTATCACCACGAGGACTGAAATTTTAGGGGATAAGTGGGGATAAGTCGATTACATCGACCCCAGTACTCAACTGGTACTTATTTTATTGACCCAGAAATGATAAAATGCAAAGTCGACCTCGGTGGAATTTGAACTCAGAACGTAAGGACGGACGAAATGCTGTTAAACATTTGGTTCGACGTACTAACAATTCTACCAGCTCGCCGCCTTTAACATCATATTTTAATAACCCTTTCTACTAAAGGCACAAGGCCTTAAATATTGGGGGAAGTGGACTAGTCGATTACATCGATGCCAGTGTTTCACTGGTACTTAATTTATCGACCCCCGTAACGTTGAAAGGCAAAGCCGACTTCTGTGGAATTTGAACTTAGAACGCAAAGACGGACGAAATGCCTCTAGGTTTCCCGCTAATAATATCAATTTTGTTCGTGTGAAGTTCACTAAAGGCGCGTGACTAAGTGGTTAGAGGTGTTGTACTCACAAGATGTGGAGGCGCAATGGCCCAGTGGTTAGAGCAATGGTGTAACGGTCGAAGGATCGTGGTTTCCATTCCCAGACCGGGCTTGGTGAGTATTTATTGAGTGAAAACACTTAAAGCGCCACATGGCTCCCGCAGGGTAGGCTGGTGAACCCTGCTGTACTCTTTCACTACAACTTTCTCTCACTCTTTCTTCCTGTCTCTGTTGTACTTGTATTTCGAAGGGCCAGCTTTGTCATAATCTATGTCACGCTGAATCACCCCAAGAACTACGTTAAGGGTACACGTGTCTGTGGAGTGCTCAGTCACTTGCACGTTAATTTCACGAGCAGGCTGTTCCGTTGATCAGATCAACTGGAACCCACGTCGTCGCAACCAACGGAGTGCTACGATTGACTCAAAAGATCGTGGTGCCTGGCTAACATATCATAACTACCAAATATAGGGAAATTCTTAATCCTCACAACAATATTCAATAATATAGTAAATACAGTAAGCTTAACACCAAGGCAAAATACAAAGTGATGCATGTAAATAATACTCTGTTAAATTTTTTACCAATGGAAATACAAAACTGAAGCCACAAATTCTGCTGAAGATAATTTTTTTAACCAATTAATCCAATAACATCCTCATGAACTAAAGCTAACAGCTGATTCAGTTATACGGGGTAACCGAAGTCCCAAAAAAGGCCATCATATGAAGTAATCTATTAATACCGAATGATGCAATATTTACTAGATTCTGTATTTAATGACAGCCAACTGTAAAATGAAGAACAGTAGAAACTAATTGACTAATTAATAATTCAGAATGCCTGGCGGGTAATTGTTACCTTCTAAATTATACGCTAAATATGATTAACTTGGAGACCGTTTAGATTAAATGTTCATTTGATGCAATACAGCTATATATGAGTACACACA
>NC_068992.1:28361878-28362842 GCF_001194135.2 Octopus bimaculoides | reverse complement strand
TTCTACCAGCTGGCCTCTTTAGTTCTATCGTATGATTTCAAATTTTGACACAAAGCCAGCAATTTCGGCGGGGGGGGGAGTCGATTACATCAACCTCAGTATTCAACCGGTATTTATTTTATCGATCCCGAAAAGATGAAAGGCAAAATCGACCTCGGCGGAATTTGAACTCAGAACATAAAGACAGACAGACGAAATACCGCTAAGCATTTCGCCTGGTGTGCTAACGATTCTGCCAGCTCGCCGCTTTTATTGTATCATATAACGACATGCAATATTCCTTTTGATTAAGGGTAAAAGGCTTGAAATTTTGCGGGGAGAGGGCTAGCCCGATACATCTACCCCAATGCTTCACCGATACTTATTTTCTCAACCTTGGAGGAATGAAAAGGCCAAGTCAGCCTCGGTAGTATTTGAATTCGTAACGTAAAGCCGTTAAGCATTTTGTCCGACTTGTCGACGTTTTTGGCCTCATTGGCATGTAATATTGTATATTGAAAACTACACCTTTATGTGAAATGCAAACATCGCTTTGTAATGCATTGTAGTTCCTTCAGAAGGTTCTCAATCAATAAAGTATGTAGTCGTGAGTTTGAAAGATGGCGTGTCGATGTTCTCTTTACTTCCATTCAGTATTATGAAAATTCAGCTGAAGACCATAATGAACAAGGAGCTTTTCGAAGGAAACACGCAGACTTTCGCCAAATAGTTTACAGTGATATCTTTTTGCTCAATTATTTTTGTTGTTTTCACAGTTTAAAGAAATATTTACAAAAATATTGTTACAAACTGTAGGAGTAATATTTACAAGAAAGATGAGATACAGACAGACAGACAGACAGATAGACAGACAGACAGACAGACAGACAGACAGATCGATAGATCGATAGATAGATAGATAGATAGATAGATAGATAGATAGATAGATAGATAGATAGATCCATATATACATATACATATATAC
>NC_068992.1:28355986-28361868 GCF_001194135.2 Octopus bimaculoides | reverse complement strand
AGAGAGAGAGAGAGAGAGAGAGAGAGAGAGAGAGAGAGGGAGGGAGAGGGAGAGAGAGAGAGAGAGAGGATAGGTATCTTGTAAAAATTATCGCTAAAGGATTATCTGCACCTTGGCGTTAAATAATTATATAAAATTTGCTGGACACTAGTCATCTTCATACAGTTATTTCATAAAGTCATCTTCATACAGTTATTTCATAAAGTCATCTTCATACAGTGTGCAGAAACACGGCGTGTATAATACTCTGAAAATATGATGTTTGCTTCCTTTTTCATAATAATAAACAAAATGGTATTCAAAATTGATACCTGCACAATATTGTGTACTTGTACAGATTTCGGCTTTTGCAAATTATATTAAATACTGTTGTAAATTGCAACTTAAACTAAAATACATTACAAATACTGCTGTAAAAAGAAGCAGCTCGAGAGGGAAAATTTAATTTGCTTCCATTTTTCGCAAGGAAAACAAAAATAATGAACAACATCAGCAAAATAATCCAACACACCACAGTTTGTAGAGCACCGCCTGCCAAATGTCTCCATGCCCAATACTAGTTTCAAATTTTGGCACAAGGCCAGCAATTTCACAGTAGCGGGTAAGTTGATAACATCGACCCTAGTGCTCGACTGACTCATATTTTATCGACTCAGAGAAGATGAAAGGCAAAGCCGACCTTCCTCGGAATTTGGACTCAGAACGTAAAGTCGGGAAAATCCAGCGCGGTAACGATTCTGCTAGCCCGCTGCCATTCCTATACCCAATATTCTTTTCTACTGTAGGCACAAGGCCCGAATTTTTTGGAGAGGGGTCCAGTCGATTAGATCAACCCCAGTACCCAACTGGTACTTAATTTATCGACCCCAAAAGGATGAAAGGCAAAGTCGACCTCGGCGGAATTTGAACTCAGAACGTAAAGACAGACGAAATGCCACTAAGCATTTCACCCGGCGTGCTAACATTGCTTCCAGCTCACTGCCTTGGTATTAGAAATATATGGGCAAATACCTCGGACCCTGACCAAGTACCATACTTTCATCGTGTGATGGCGAATAATTAGTAATTACAGACGAAAATTCCCAAGTAGTTGATGAAAATCCTCGTTGCACTTTGTCGGTTACGACGACGAGGGTTCCAGTTGATCCGATCAATGAAACAGCCTGCTCATGAAATTAACGTGCAAGTGGCTGAGCACTCCACAGACACGTGTACCCTTAACGTAGTTCTTGAGGAGATTCAGCGGGACACAGAGTGTGACAAGGCTGGCCCTTCGAAATACAGGTACAACAGAAACAGGAAGAAAGAGTGAGAGAAGTTGTAGTGAAAGAGTAGAGTAGGATTCGCCACCACCCCCTGCTGGAGCCTCGTGGAGCTTTAAGTGGTTTCGCTCAATAAACACTCACAATGCCTGGTCTAGAAGTAGAAACCACGATTCTACGACCGCGAGTCCGCTGCCCTCACCACTGGGCCATTGCGCCTCCACAGTTGATGAAAATACGAAAGGAAACAATCGCAGAACAAGACGAATCAACATAAATAAACGAAAATAAGTGAAGTGAAACAATTTCTTTCAAATGAAAACGAAAATTTCTTCTCAGGGAAATAAACGAAGGAAATGAAGAGAACAAAGATGAAAGAAGATTCGCCATTCTTCGAAAATAACAGTTAATACATAAAATTTTGCATCTCCGATGCCGTGAACTATCTGGAGAAGTTAGAATGACACGAAAACAATTAAATTCAAAATATAAACAACATGCAAAAGTAAAAATAGATTACGAATAAAATTAAAATTTAGATAGTATACGAACTTAAAAGAGAATATCATGAAGCTAGTAGTGTTTTTTTACTTTTCCAATACGAAATACCTCAAAGATGATTGTTGGTGCATTTGATTGCACTCCAGCACATTTTGAGAAATGGCAAAGTAAATAGAGACGCATATCTGTATGTATATGTATGTGTGCATATGTATACGTTTATATGTATGTGTGTATCTATGCATTTGTGTGTGTATTTATGAATATGTCTGCATGTATACGGGCGTACATTCAAAATCCCTAATATGCCCTTTCATATAATCTATAACATCACCACCCACCTTTTGTGATTTGCTGATGTTTATCTCACACCACGTTATCTATCCTTTCTTTGTAAATCCCTTGTGAAAGTTTTACATTTTTGTTTTTCTCTTCGAACCCTTGAGGCTATAAATAAAATTCGTTGTATGCCATGTTTATTTCCCTTCCTTTTCATTGTATACCGTGTATACTTACTGTTCCTTTTTTATTTTATCATTTCATTATATGTAAACCCGCACACTTTATGTCTGTTTTGTATCGTCCCCCTCATCCTTTGCTCTGGAGGCAAATAAATGAAATCATCATCATCATCATCATCATCCTCATTCAGCTTATTTTACTGGGTATGATGGAAAGTGTCAGCTGTCCGCAGCCAGCAGACTAAGGTGACTTTTGTTTACTGGCCATGCTTCAAAAACCCTGCGAAGAATTCTTGCAGTTCCAAGCAATGTTGACTTTTGTAGATCTTCTGCCTTCGCACTTGCACTGATCTTTTTCAACCATGTTGGCAGTTGAGTGCTGAAACTTCCAAGTACACCAATTACAACTGGCATCACATCTGCTCTCTTCATTGACCAAAACCTTCGTATTTCCCACTTCAAATCGTCATAGTTTATTTTCTTCCTTCTTTCACAGTGATCCTGTTGTCACCGGGACATTCTATGTCGATTACCATACATGTTCTTTCTGTTTTATTCACCACAACAATGTCCGGTTTCCGATGTCTGGTCGGGTATCGCACTGGATCATTGCATCCCACAGAATTTTGCAATTCTCACTTTCGGTGATTCCTTCTGAAGTTTTCTCATACCACGTCTTTGCTTCTGTATGCTGTGTTTTCCACAGAGCTCCCAATGGATCATTCTTTCCACATTGCCATGGTGTCTTTTGTATTGACGCTGTGCCAATTTCGGGCATTCGCTAATAATGTTCCAAACCGTTTCACCCCTCTAACCACATATTCTGCATTTGTCGCTATCGGTAGTGTTGTCTATTCTGTACTTCATATAATTGGTCCCTAACGCTTGTTGTTGAGCTGTGCATATGAGTGCTTCTGTCTTTATCTTCCGGTCACTCCTCCTCATTCATAGCTACTGGTCATCTATATCTGTCTTGGCGTTCACATCTCTTGCAAACCGACCGTACATTTTCTTTTCTTTCCAATTATTATTATTATCATTATTATTATTATTATTATTATTATTATTATTATTATTATTATTATTATTATTATTATTATTATTATAAGTACTACTACTAATATTATTATTATTATTATTGAGTAGAGAGCAGTGCATGCCATCAAAGTGACACCGAGGTACAATTATATGAGGCCCAGTATACCCATCATGACTACCCGTCTGATAAGGGTACACCAGGCACATGCATCACAACCATATGTCCGAGACATGGTGATCTCATATCAAGATAAACAGCGCATGACCTTGCAGGTGGGACCCAGTTAGAATGTTCTTCAGGTCGAGTAGCCCATCCGGCTGAAAAGGTCCCTGAATAAGGTTTGTTCGGGGATGTTGAACGAAACACCTATGTTTCCAGAGGTGAATTATTCAAACCCTAAAGAATTCCTCTCAACACATGGCTATGATGTTCCTCCACTACTCATACTCGTGGTCAGAGATGCACATATCGTCAGCCACCAAGGGACATGCTCAACTGGTTAAGGTCAAACAACTGACAAGCAAATCTGTGGTATTGAGCAGAATATTTGCTGTAGCCCATCTTTTATACCAAGACAAAACAATGTACATGATAACACATCCAACCAGTTAAGGTGAGAAGCCATGAGAGCCACTGCCTAGTACTGCATCAAGGCATTATTATTATTATTATTATTATTATTATTATTATTATTATTATTATTATTATTATTATTATCGTCATCATCATCATCATCATCATCATCATCATCATCATCATCATCATCATCGTCATCATCATCATCATTGGCGAACTGGTAGAATAGTTAGCACGTCGACTTTACCCCTCATCCTTTCGGCATCGATAAAATAAGTACCAGTTACGCACTGGAGTCGATGTAATCGATTTACCCTCTCCTTGAACATCCTAACCTTGTGTCAAAATTTGAGAGCATATTGTTATTATTATTATTATTATTATTATTATTATTATTATTATTATTATTATTTAGGCGGCGAGCCGTTAGAATCGTTAGTACCCCGGGCGAAATGCTTAGCTGTATTTCGCAAGTCACTATGTTCTGAGTTCAAATTCTGCCGAGATCGACTTTGCCTTTCATCCTTTAAGTACCAGTTGAGTACTGGAGTCGATTTAATCGACTACCTCGCTTCCCCAAATTTCAAACCTTGTACTTATAGTGGAAAGGATTATTATTATTGTTATTATTAGCTCCGCCATAGCGAAGGTGGAGGTATTGTTTTCAGTCGCGTTTGTTTGTTTGTTTGTTTGTCTTTGGACAGGATATCTCAAGAACTGCTGAATGGATTCCGATGAAACTTCCAAGGATGTTTGGCCTCATGACTGGCACGACCTGATTAGATTTTGGGATCGATCGAGTACCGGACACGGATTCTGGATTATTTCTCCTGTTTTTTTTTTCTTTTTTAATTATTTTCCTTAATTTTTGAGAGCGGTCGGGTTCGTTTTTAGTATTCTCTTTTATGAGAGCAGTCGAGTTTATTTCAGATATTCCCATTTTAAAAATCCTCTTCGGCTAATCGTAGAGAGGACGTTGGTTTTGCCTTGATAGAGGTTTGCGCTTTTTGAGGGCTCTTTTTATCATCTGATTTGTTATTGTTGTAGTTGTTGCTGCTGATCCCCGAGCCAGTCCTGGTGGTAGACGTATATCAAAGGCGCTCCAGCCATGACTATCATTGTTTTTAGTATCTAAGACAGCGTTAGGTATGCTGCCTCAAGGTTTAAAAATGGTTAAATTACCACTACCACGAGCACCACCACCGCCGCTTTAAGCCGACCTCTCTCCCCAATAACACCTTCACCACTACACTTCTAGTCTTATCACAACGCTTCCAATAACATCACTACCACTTTGACACCACAAACCTGATCGCAGCACCAACCCTAATCCGACCACCACTTTTAAAAGACTACTTCCATAACACCACTACCACCACCACCTAGATAGGGAAGTTTATGTGGGTCCATTGTGACCGTTCAACCTGCTAGAAATAGTGACAAAATCCCTAACAAAAAAAAAGCAGGTTATCTTAAAATTGAAAGGATATATTGTGCGGCGTAAACACAGAAAGGAAAAAGACGGAATTGTCATGGCAGGAACGCCCCTCAGTGTCGTTCTATTCCTGACGAATTAACATTGGGCTAAACAACAAAAACAACAACAACCACAGAAGCACTTCTATACTAACTCCGCCCTCTCCGCCGCCATTAACAGCATTATTGCCACCACATCACCATCACAAACGCTACTCCTATGGTGACCACCACTGTCAACATCGCCCGTCGATCTGCATTAATATAATCATCGAAACAGTAACAGTTATCACCACTACGACTACTAACGCCTCTACAACCACCACTACCACCACCACTACAACCACCACTACAACCAATACTTCTTTCACGGCCACCAGCTCCACCCGCCACTGCCCTATTACAACCAGTCCCACCATCACCACCACCACCACAAACCACTATCACCATCTCCACCACCACCACCACAACCACCACAACCACCACCACCACTATCACCACCACCACCACCACCACCACCATCACCAGCGCCACCACCATCACCATCACAACCACCACCATCACTAC
>NC_068992.1:28351725-28355743 GCF_001194135.2 Octopus bimaculoides | reverse complement strand
ACAACCACCACAACCACCACCACCACTATCACCACCACCACCACCACCACCACAACCATCACCACCATCGCCACCATCACCATCATCACCACCATTACCACTATCACCACCACCACCAACTCCACCACCATCATTACCATCGCAACCATCGCCACTATCGCCACCGTCTTCATCACCACCACCATCATTATTACCATCACTACCACCTCCACCGTCACCACCACCACTACAAACACTGTTGCAGCAGCCATCACTGCTGATTCTACTTCAACGGCTGCTACCGGCGGCAACCGCCATTGTTGTTATACCCCGTCCCCCACCCCCACAACCATCATCATCATCATTGTCGTCGTCGTCGTCGTCAACACCACCACCATCATTATCATCATCTCTATCACCACCACAACCACGAATACTCCTGCTACATTGTCGACACCTCCACCACCTTCTACTGCTATTTCTAGCGCCTCCACTAGTGTCCGTTCTTCATTAACATCATCACCATCATCGTCATCACCACCAATTCCATCACCCACACGTACACCATCACCACCACCACCACCATCACAACACCACCAACAACAACAACAACGCGATCGTCAGCACCAGCACCATTACAGCCATCGTCTGCAATAACAACACCATCATCGAGTGTATAGCATTGGTTCACGGATTCATCCGAACTTGTTTTTAGACGCGCGAAATCCGGGAACAGGAAATAAACTCTCGCTTTCATAACAGCAACAACAACAGGACTAGCGGTAACAACTCATAACAGCGACATTAAGAAGAAGAATAATGAACAGGCACGACAACAACAATAACAATAACAATAACAACATCGGTACTGCTGCTAATAACTTAAAAACTAAAAGAGCGATGCAGATATGAATCGATTGCCAAAGTTTTCTATCAACTTCGCTAACAACTCGACTTCAACGACAACATTACGAAGAAGCTGTGCAAAAATAACAACAACAACAGCACCGCTTACACCACTAACAACAACAACAACACAGTACAATTACGACGACGACTGTAGGATTTCGAACGAAAGGCAGGAGAATTAAATTTATTTCTTTATTGCCCACAGGGGGCTAAACATAGAGGGGACAAACAAGGACAGACAAAGGGATTAAGTCGATTACATCGACCTCAGTGCGTAACTGGTACTTATTTAATCGACCCCGAAAGGATGAAAGGCAAAGTCGGCGATTGTTAAAACATTCTATCGATACACCGTTGAGGATGTATAAAGCGTATATCTTATCTAAAACAAATATTTACATATTCGCACGCGCACACACTGATATTTAAAGCAAACCACCAAATATAGAAGCATACATATATATATATATACAAACAGATAAGTATATATACACACATTGGTAAGTATATATGCACACATGCACACGTGTATATATATATATATCGACCAGTGCTCCGGAATCTTTTTTCATTCGCGTTACACTCATTTTTTTCTCGAAATTCGGCATAACACCGAATATAACAAAAAATAGAGGGGAAAAAATTATATTCGGATTAAACACCAGTGTGCCGCGTCATACCGGTTGCGGAGCACTAAATAGACCATTTATATACAAGCACACATAATTGCATATACCTGGATAGATAGATAAATAGATAGATACACGAAACATTGTCCATATATATATGTGTATACAAAAGCAATCACGCTTATCTACCTCTCCGGAATAATCTCTGCTTGACTCATTAAAGTTCCTTTGGTGTATTTTGACAAACATACATACCCATACATACATACATACATACATACATACTTACCTACATACATACACACGCACATACACACACGTTGTTCATATACGCATACATAAATACCTGTATATGTATACACATATATATATTCATACAACATACATACATTCAAGCATATATTATAAATAACTACATACCCATACATACATACATACATACATACATACATACACACACACGTTGTTCATATATGCATACATAAATACCTGTATATGTATACACATATATATATTCATACAACATACGTACATTCAAGCTTATATTACAAATAACTACATACCCATACATGTATACATAAATGTACACATTCTTACACACACTCACTCTCTCCCGTCTTCACTCACTCACACACACACGTATGTACAGACAAAGACACCTACAATATCACCACCGACAACAACAACACCAACAACAGTAATATCAACTACCTTTTTAAACGCAAAAAGCAACTGAGCTGTTGTAAACTTTGCCAACGTCGATAACATAAGCGTGTGGCGTTTTCTGTATAACACCAAGAACAGCAACCAGTAACAACATTAGAAATAACAGCAACTCCACTTGTGACACCATCATCATCGTCATCATCATCGTCGTCGTCATCGTCAACAAATAAAAATACAACAACAGCAACTACAAAACGAGGACAACACGTTCAGCATCTTCATCACCACTATCACAAACAACAGCAATAACCAAATCATAAATACGGGAACAAGTTGTTTGTTTATGTTTCGACGATCATAACTTTTTGTAAAAATGAATCGAAACCCTCTCACGCCATTATTATCACACTCGTCTTCGTCCTCTCCTTCATCTTCATACTCATTATCATTATCATCATCATCATCATCACCATCATCATCGTTATTATTTTCATTATCAGCATCAGCATCAGCATCCTCGTCATCATCTCTGAACAACACTTTAAGCGAACTGAACGATTCCCTGGTAAAACCCTTTTTTCTGTCAGTGGCAAACAGCAGCGCCCTTCCCGAACTCGGACCGCGAGACAGAGAACCAGCCGAAAGAGGGATCGTGAGTTTAGGCGGGATTATTGCCACCAGCCTCATGTTTTTCATTATCGGAGCAACAGGATTTTTCGGTAATCTCTTGGTCATTTACTCTGTAATTAGTGACCGTAAAATGAGATCCTCCGTGACTAATTTATTAATTACGAATTTAGCACTTGCTGACCTTTCAACTTTGATTTCTGGAGTGCCGGATATCGTACTGTTTATTCTGAACCGTGGATGGCTACTGGGTGAAATACCATGTAAACTTCATCGTTTCGCTATGGTCACTAGTTTATATGTGTCCGTACTTTCATTGTGCGCCGTGTGCATCGAAAGGTAAGACGAGCATGTTCTTTTCTACTCTAGGCACAAGGCCCGAAATTTTAGGGGAGGGGGCCAGTCGATTAGATCGATCCCAGTACACAACTGGTACTTAATTTATCGACCCTGAAAGGATGAAAGAGAAAGTCGACCTCAGTGGAATTTGAACTCAGAACGTAAAGGCAGACGAAATACCACTAAGCATTTCGCCCGGCGTGCTAACGTTTCTGCCAACTCGCCGCCTTAGGAAGACGAGTATATTGACTTCATCGTGCCTGGTTCAAAGTTAATCATGTTTTGTCATGTATTGCGGGCACAATGGCGTAACCAGGGTCTGTACAACCCGAAGCAGCCCCTTCCGTATGACGTTCCACCCCCGCGACCGTCCATACAAGCTTATACAGCACACCCGAGAGTATCCATTCAATAAAAACGCTCCCCACTCCACCCACCCCATAAAAGCGAAACTACCCCCACCACCACCCCAGCACAAAAAAGACTGGGTCGGACCCCCTTCCCCCATCTACCCCTCCAACACACTAGCTACGCTACCGGTTGCGGGTCGTATAATACACAGAGACATACACACACACATACACACGCACGCACACATGCGCGGACACACACACGCATACACACACACAAGCATGCATATATGTACACACATACTCAGTTATACACACGCATTTGTATGTCCAAAACGCACATACTGATATGTACATACATGCAAACATCTTTACACACACACATACACACACACACATACACACACACACATACAGAAACACATATATATCTATATATCTATATATATATATATATATATATGCACGTGCACATACGCACCTATACATGTGCGTATACATACGTAAATAATACACATA
>NC_068992.1:28350245-28351319 GCF_001194135.2 Octopus bimaculoides | reverse complement strand
AGGCAAATATTTCCAATAAAAAAGGTCCGCGGGTGGATCACGAGTTCTAACTCTTATATCTGTGTAAATGTTGTATAGGTCTAGGTATAATTCGATATGCAATTAATAAAGATAAGTTTAACACATTAAATTAATGTGTAACATCTTCATTAACGCCACCACTGAATTTAGGACGTTTATATTACTGATGAGGCATCTATATTTTTCAGCTAGATTGTAGTTGGGTCTCAAGAGCGTGGTACAAACCTAGCAATATGTGTTTTATCGTGATAACAAAATTTTCATTCAAACGGCAATTACCGGACGATTTTCTGTTCGTGTTTAATCGTTTTAAGTCGTAATGGAAACGCGACTTACGTCGCAAATAGGCACACGAATATTGTATAGATTTTATAGTTGTAAAAATTAACTAAATTTTGTGCATACGAGTATACCAGCCTGCGGGCGCAATAATATAGGCTCGCAGGCGCAATTGAGCCCTCGGGCGGGGTTTCCCCACCACAGTGGTAAACAATGTAAACAGACATATCACACACACACACACGTACACATATATAAACACACACATACACATACACACACATACACTCACGCACGCATACGCGTAGTCTCCTACATACATACATATATCAAGTTTCAAATGTGAATTTGTGTTAACTGCATCTCAAAGATGGAGCCTAGTATCTTTGTTGGAAACTGGCTCCCTCTTCAGTGGAAGATTTATAATGATTGAAAAATAGAAGAGACATACATACATACCTGTTGGCACTGTTGGCACTACATCGGTTACGACGATGAGGGTTCCAGTTGATCCCATCAACGGAACAGCCTGTTCATGAAATTAACGTGCAAGTGGCTGAGCACTCCACAGACACGTGTACCCTTAACGTAGTTCTCGGGGATATTCAGCGTGACAAGGCTGCCCCTTTGAATTACAGGTACAACAGAAACAGGATGAAAGAGTGAGAGAAAGTTGTGGTGGAAGAGTACAGCAGAGTTCGCCACCATCCCCTGCCGGAACCTCGTGGAGCTTTAGGTGTTTTCGCTCAATAAACACTCACAACGCCAGGTCTG
>NC_068992.1:28349507-28349818 GCF_001194135.2 Octopus bimaculoides | reverse complement strand
CATATATATATATACATATATATATATATATATATACATATAAATACATACATACATACATACATACATACATATATACACGTATATGTCCTGGCACAAACATACACACACAAGTAGGCTCCTGTGGTCCCTTTCCAATCATGCATAAATATGTCGACCGCATGTCAGTGTATGAGAGGACGAAAATCATTGAGTCACAGAGGCGGGGAAACTTTTTAGAGCGGCAGGCAAATATTTCCAATAAAAAAGGTCCGCGGGTGGATCATGAGTTCTAACTCTTATATCTGTGTAAATCTTGTATAGGTCTAGGT
>NC_068992.1:28347727-28348444 GCF_001194135.2 Octopus bimaculoides | reverse complement strand
CAGCGTGACAAGGCTGCCCCTTTGAATTACAGGTACAACAGAAACAGGATGAAAGAGTGAGAGAAAGTTGTGGTGGAAGAGTACAGCAGAGTTCGCCACCATCCCCTGCCGGAACCTCGTGGAGCTTTAGGTGTTTTCGCTCAATAAACACTCACAACGCCAGGTCTGGGAATTGAAATCGCAATCCTATGACCGCGAGTCCGGTGCCCTAACTACTGGGCCATTGCGCCTCCACATACATACATACATACATACATACTTAAATGTAAACAAGCGAAGGCGCGCAGGAATTGCACCATCCAAGCACGCGTGTGTGGAGTATCGCTGTGTATCTGTGTTCATGCGTGTGTCTGTGTGTGCGATTGAATCTATGATGCAACACGATCGCACGTGTCAGCAACGGTATTGTTTCCTTATTATCCCTCTAAAGCACGCACAAACACACATAAATCTACATACATATTATTTGTGTGTGCGCGCTTGCAATTTATAGGTACACATACATTATATATGTATATGAGTATATTTATATATGTATGTACGTAATTGTGTCTGGAGAGAGTCATTATGTTTTAATGCCTTATTAATTAACTCACTCACCGATTCGATTTCCACTCATTCATTTTTTTTTTTTCATTCTATAATTTTCGTTGTTTCTTGCAACCTCATCAATAGTCGTTGTCTGTCCGTTATCGGAGCTACGTTCCTTTTGTATAT
>NC_068992.1:28343986-28347012 GCF_001194135.2 Octopus bimaculoides | reverse complement strand
GTGTGTGTGTGTGCGTGTGTGTGTATGTGTGTGTGTGCGTGTGCGCGTGTGTGCAGGCATGTATACGTACATACATACATACATACATACATACATACATACATATATTCATAAATACCTCAGCAATGACTTTCTCACTGGTAATGCCTTCCCTGTATACTGCAAAAATGTAATTCTTTTTTTCCTAAATAAATTGCACTTCGTATGTAAGACTGTAGGGAATATTTTTTGTGTGACCTAAAGTTTTGGTCGCCGTTTAGTTACATAATTTCGGAGTTGGTTATAGATTTACTTATTGAATTTATTTACCGATACTGGTGTTCATAGGGTAAATGTGTTTGAATGTGGTGATTTCTTTGGTATGTTTGTTCCCAAATAACACTTATTTTAGTGCTGTTGACACTGCTGGATTGAATGGTAGTGCCCAGGTGTCGAAACCATAATGATATCCGTGAGGCAGCTGATGATGGAGGTATGTTGGATTGTTGGTATGGCTGATTTTGTGTATGGAATAGTATTATCGTACATCCTTTTGATATATCAGTGTATGTATATATTAGCGTGTGTATATATCTGTGTGTGCTTATATCTGTGTTTATGTGTGCATATGTATGTACGTATGCATGTATATGTGTGCGCGTTAGTAAGTATGTGTGTTCGAGAAAAGGAAAGAGAGAGAACTTTAGCTAGGATTGTGTGTGCTATTCAACATGTAGGTTGAATAGCACACACACACATACATACACACAAATATGTACACAAACACACGTATCCACATAGACACACACACACACATATGGATATACACACTCTCACGCACACACATATGTACAAAAGCACACGCATCCCCATATACACCCACCGTCACACAAACACACACACACACAAACACACACACACAACACACACAACACACACACACACACACACACACACTAATGTACGGACATTC
This sequence comes from Octopus bimaculoides, assembly GCF_001194135.2. Taxonomy (NCBI): domain Eukaryota; kingdom Metazoa; phylum Mollusca; class Cephalopoda; order Octopoda; family Octopodidae; genus Octopus; species Octopus bimaculoides. The sequence continues at coordinate 28,346,060 of NC_068992.1, read as the reverse complement.
ACAGAGATATCACATAAGTACACGCTTCAATTCCTATTAGTTTGACGAAGATTCAGAAAAATATACACGTACAAACAAGCTCGTGGGTGCAGATACCAATATTGGGGGGGGGGTGAATATATGTGTACTTGTATATGTGTGTGTTTGCTTATGCATGCGTAAGAACTTTCTTTTAGACACGACCTTTTTCTATGATACAGACAGAAAACACGCGTGTGTGTGTATGTGTGTGTGAATATATATGTGTGTGTTTGTGTTTGTGTGTGTGTGTGCACGTTTGTGTGTGTATATATACACACACGGAGTGTGTGTGCATGTGTGAGCGCGAGTGTATATGCACGTGCATGCATGTATATGTGTGTGTCCTATATATTGTACTATATATATATATATAATTTTACATAGAATTCTGCATAAGAACAATTTATACTGAAGAATAACTCACTACTATTCTTAGAATACATATTTATTGTAATTTTGCAAGTAAAGGAGTGGTAGTGACTTCGAAGTTTCGACTTGCCAGCCTTTGTCAAGTATATACGCACACATATACAGATATACACATATGCACATGTACATATATATATATATATGGTTGTATGGTAAGAAGCTTGCTTCCTAACTACATGGTTCCGGGTTCAGTCTCACTGCGTGGCAACTTGGGCTTGTGTCCTTTACTATAGCCCTCGGGCCAGTCAAAGCCTTGTGAGTGGATTCGGTAAACGGAAACTGAAAGACGCCCGTCGTGTGTGTGTGTGTGTGCATGTGTTGGTTGCTGTGTGTGTGTATATATGTATGTGTGTATCTTTGCGTCTGTCTTTGTCTCCAACTACACCGCTTGTAACTCGGAGTCGGTGCGCTTACGTCCCCGTAACTTAACTATTTGGTAAAAGTGACTAATGTATTAGGCTTTTAAAACGGGTCAATTCATTCGACTAAAAGTTTTTCAAGGTTGTGCTCCTGCATTGCCGTAATCTAATGACTGAAACAAGTAATATATATATAGTTGAAATTTACAGAAAAACAAAAGACGAAGACAGGTGTATAAATAACAAGCAGGTGTATTTGTTTGACGCTCGGGAAGGTGATAAAGTCTTTTACGTTTCGAGCCTACGCTCTTCAACGGAAAGGAACACGAGAAAATACACACACACACACACACACACACACACACGCACACGAAGAAATGAAGACTCATTAAATGAAAACTTATTAAATATTCCGATCGTTTCAATAGATAGTGGAACTATTTCACCAATTTTGCGCATTAACTTTTACATATTAAAAAAATATGTAAATTCATACAATAATTCATTAATGAGGCTGCCACCAGCCAGCTTATCAGAGAACTTAAAGTTACAATACTGAAGCGTATTTTGAAAATTTCCAACAAACATAATTAGAGATGTTATATGAGAACATTTTTATAAACAAACATAGAAGGAACGAATGAGTTGATATTTTAAAAATGAAGGGAATCGAGAACGCAGGAGAATAGCAGTGAAAACAGCTTAGAGAATCGAGTAAAACACACTTGTAGACGGAAACAAGTGGCCATCAAGATTTCTTTCACTTCTAAAATAGAGATGCTACGTTTCAGAATATCAGAGTGATAATTTAACAACAAATGTTACCCCTATCCAGGCTAAAGTTTAGAAGATAGATAATGAAGATTAGGGGAATAGCAGATTGTCTTCTTTGATCTAATACAATGCCACCAGTGCCATTGTCTCTGACTGGTCATAAAGTGGTTAAGATTATTGTATAGTAATGGAGAGAAAGAAATCTAAATTATCAACAAGAAATTTCAAAGTGTTGGCCGTTTAGTATTACAATCTCAGAATTTCCGGCACCAAATAAACCTAACTAGTGATGTACTGTGTGCTTTCTTCTTTACATGTGAATACGGTTACTGTGATTGAGGCTTGAATTTAGAAGTTGTCGAGCCTATGTAGCAATGACTCTATTACGTGTTTTAAAAGATTTACATATCAAATTATTCCTCGGATATTAGCTACTTAAGAGGTATTTATCACGATATACTATGAAGCTTATTGACAAATGAGACCTTATT
>NC_068992.1:28338456-28343886 GCF_001194135.2 Octopus bimaculoides | reverse complement strand
ATTCATAGAGGACGAAATAATGAAAGTCAGTAACGACCTCAACAGGATTTAATCTCAGATCTTAAACAGTCTTAACAAATATTCATTTCAAATTTTAGTACAAGGCCAGCGATCGTGCGGGAGGATGCAAGCCGATTACATTGATCCCTGTCCTCCGAAAGGACAAAAGGCAAAGTCGACGCCGGTGGCATTTGAACTCCGAACGTAAAGTCGTGAAAAGTGCCGTTAAGCATTTTATTGGCCAGCTCGGTGCCTTAACAAATATCACAGTGCATTTTGTGTGACGCTCTACCGATTTTATATATCGGTCACTTTGTCCATACGACAATAGATCTTACCAAATTACAAAATGATCCTAACCTGAGATATACCAATTTATTCAGTGAAGGAATTTATGGAAATTCTTGCAAATATAACTTTTGAAACATCATCAGGATGTAAATATCTCTGTTAATAAATTGGATGTATCATTTATGAATGGACGACTATATCCCTAAGAAATATTATTTAAATATGAATAGAAACCTGCAATAAAATGTTATGCTTAGAAACTAAGGATATGACGACTACTAAACATCGCGTAGTACACGACGACGCAGTTTAGTACACACTGTACACTTCTAAACACTGTTGATATACTTTATTACGTAGTGTATCTTATCTATAATTTACAATACAATTGGAAAAAAAAATAATGTTTGTTGTATGTGAGAAAATCGAGAAAATTGCAACTTTACAGAACATAAATGTAGAAAAATATTGCATTAACAAATATTAATGAATATATAGTAGGAATATGAAAAAGATGAATGCGAATTGAGAATAAATTTGAATTCAAAATGAAAGTCACCAGTCAAGGATGTTTATTGAAAATAATTTAAGAATCGTATCTTTGACACAAGCCAACAAAAGTTTGTTACCGTCTATAATAAAATGACTAGTTTCAACATACAGTAGCGTCCGTTACGCATACGGTGTCTGTTTTTGTATCTACAACGTGATTTTCCTATCTTAATAATATAAATATATCTAATAACACCAAATTGTAGCTCTGGAATTTGTTGAATAACTTTCTTTCGAAATTTCATTCGGATTTCCTTAAATTCTGTTATTTTTTTTACTTGTTTCAGTCATTTGACTGCGGCCATGCTGTAGGATTACCTTGAAGGGTTTTAGCCGAACTTATCGACTCCAGGATTTATTACTTAGGTCCAGTACTTATTCTGTCTGTCTATTGGGATTTAAAACTTGAATTTGGTTAAATTTCAAATGTACAAATCTGTGAAGTAGATACATAATATGAATTTATAGAATTTGTTCTTGTATTCTATCATAAAGCTTCAGGTACCATATAAAATAACAATCAGGAAGGGAAGTACGACGCAGGCAATAAAATAGAAGAAGTAATAAAATGCCTATTATCCATGAGATAATATGCAGCTGCAATATAATGACATCTTACATAGAACTCAGTCTTCTCTTTATCGTTGTTTGAAAAGGATACTGGGATATTACCTAGCTTTTCTAATGAAGACAAGACCAAATTGCAAAACCAATTATTCGGTTTGCAGGAAGATTTTCTCTTAAACTACAGAGATTTCAGGTACAGCTGCAGGATTGGAGTTTAAGGCATAAAATACGGCAGACGAAACCCATCATTAAAAATGATATATATATATATATATATATAGAATATTTAAGATTTTCGTTTTGAAAGAAAATGAGCTAGTTTTGAAAAGGTAATATGCGTATTTTGCAATATTCACCAAAGAAGTGCTGTGGAATATTTCTGTATGATTAAAACCATGTTCATTGAATTAAATAACAAAAATGTTAGAGAGCCTAGGAAATCATGTCAGATATCCTTTGGGCTATCTGACATGATTGCTCCAAATAAAAATAACACGAACAGAAATAGCGTAGCACATACACAGGACATAAGCTATTGTAAATAAAAGAAAGGAATACTTGACCAATTTGTTAACATGTAGAAATAAGATGTATCCATCAACAGGAAAATAACATTTAGGATGTCAGGAACAATAGAAATAGAGAATATGACGTTGATGGTTTTCCTGTGGATATTAGCTCTGCAAAATCTGGGAATTAACTTACAAATTGGGATAATCCAAAAGCTTGGTGTAAGTTTATTTTGCGCGTAGCTTAGTTTCGTCTATGGTATCTGATCCAAATAGTTCAATATTAAATAAAAACGAATGAAATCAAAGTTCGTCATATACCCACCAACAGCATGTATACTTATATACGTACAAATTCACAATAACATTGTATATACACACATAATAAAATTACATTATAATTCTACACATTAACATCAAGTTTAGAAAGCTAAAACATATTCTGTTAAAAAAATCGGAAAACTAATATTTCAAGTCCCAAAATTCCTGCATAAAAAAAAACGATACGTGGAATAAAAAACACAGAAAATGAATAAAATAACTGATATTTTAAAAATAACTATATAAAAATATTTCATGATGGTTTTTTTTTTTTTGCAAATATAAAATAAACATAATTGTCTGAAAGATCAAAGTCAACATCAGGTGAAAATATAGAGGTTTAAAAGAAGGAACAAAGGATACGACGAACTACATCACAGAATCGAAGCCTCTCAATCTGACGTTAATAGAAAACACAACAAAAAACAATTATAAGAAGAAAAAAGCTGATGATTTTTAATATAACTAATGTAATGTGGTTATGAGCGACAAACTAACGGAGTCGTATCTCTACTGGCCATAAACACCGTCAGTATATAGGATCACAGTAATACGTGCACATCAAGAAATGACTTAAAGGCACCATCCGCATGAAAAAACGAAGCAATAGCTCGAGTTAATACATTTAATGCAGTGAATTTTACAAAACGAAATAAAGATAAACTTGTAGGGGAAAAAAACGAAAATAAATTTTTGCCACAATTATTTGAATACGACAAGTACGAAGGCAACTTAGAGCGTGTTTCGAAATCACCATACTTTCCAAAGTAAGATGGTGACTCACCAAGTAACTATACAAAAAATGTAGACTAGTTGGCGTGGAAGAGTCAAACAGATTACAGAAGAAAATTACCCAGAGATGCTTTCCACATAAGAAAATAGTTGTTGATGAACTCACTCGGATATGGCAAGGCTGGTGTTGACAAACGTGGACGACATCAGCAAAATAGAATTGAACAGCGCAGATATAAAAGGATCCACCATCAGACAAGATGGAAGTAAGAGCACACGTTAAACAAAACAAGTCAGTAACTCAGCTCCAGATGTAAAACAATATCGTGCTTTATTTACATCATTAACATTTGACGGATATTTGTCCTCATCTTGTTTGTTGGTAACACAACGTTTCGGCTGATATATCCTCCAGCCTTCATCAAGTGTCTCGGGAAAATTTCGAACCTGGGTTCTCAATCCTAAGGTATTTTTCGATGTTGTTATTATTATTATTATTATTATTATTATTATTATTATTGTTATTATTATTATTATTATTATTATTATTATTATTATTATTGTTATTATTATTATTATTATTATTATTATTATTCAGGTCACTGCCTGGAATCGAACTCGGAATCTTGGGGGTTAGTAGCCTGCGCTCTTAACCACCTCGCCATATGCCCGTGAGCATATGGCATTGTGGTTAATAATACCTTAGGAATGAGAACCCAGGTTCGAAATTTCCCAACACACCTGATGAAGGCTGCAGGGTATATCAGCCGAAACGTTGTGTAAACAACGAACAAGATGAGTACGAATATCCGTCAAATGTAAATAATGTACATAATTCCTCATATCTTAAATATAGAACTGTAATATCATGCTTTCTTAGATAAGCATTTCTATTCAGAAGCTTGAAGGCTGTGTTCGAATTAAACCTTCAGCTGGATAGTAATTGACATGCGATTACAAGGAGGATGTCCTGTCTCAACCAGGTGCTGAAATTTCAAGAATAGATGGCAAACGTTTCTATGGTTTGTTTCTATGACTACCAGACCCCGTCGTTCCCTACCGCAATTCCCATCTGACGAGATTGGTCAGCATGTTTTTGCTGCTCATCTCTTTGTCCCAGTTGCCGTCTTGCGAACAAGTCCCGACTAAGGTTGGGTGCCTAGTCTCTGGAATGTTGCTATTTGCTCACTGCGTTCTACAAGCTTGACGATGCGCTTGATATAAAGACTATCATCACGTTTTATTTTGGAAGAAAGTGCAGCTAATTTTTCTCGACCTGGCGGCCATGCTGAAGAAAGCTGTTTGAATGAATACACATGAAAGATTCAAATTACTATTCGTGGGTTTTCCTCTTTTGGAGTCATTTCCTTCTTTATATTTTATTACCTTTTGTTTCTTTTGATTTTGACTTCATTGGACTGAATGCAATCCCACTGATTTGTTATTTCATTTTGTAATTTGTCCTGAACCCCTCAGGCCCATGTACCAGTCAAATAATTTTACTTTCTTCGCAACAACGGTTGCCACACTTCCCTCAGGCGGTTCATCATATTGTCCTTAACACCATCCTCAAAACTGACCATATATCAATTCTTCCTTATCGACTCCATCCACTGCATCTAATCTTTTACTTTGAATACAACGCATTGTACACATAAAAACAAGGCATTGTTTAGGTAACTGCTTCTGTGAATATCTCATTGTGCAAAGCGATATCTCATTGTGCAATGAATATCTCATTGTGCAAAGCGATGTTTTTGGGACTCTCCAATTTTAGACCGGCGCTCCTTGGATGCTAATTTCAATCGTTCATTGATATAAAAATGCGTTCGGCTACGCAGCATAAAAAAATTGACTAGTTTTGAACAATGAGGAATAAACAAAGACAGTAATTTAGTGAGATCTGATATCGAATTCAACTGGAACAGATAAACTATAGGAGGTCGAGACGGCGAGTGAGATAGCAACAAACTTTGCTTATGTGGTGGACAGTGAGGATGTAACTTTGAGGCAAGTTATACAATCAGAATTTACTCTTGAGTGTTGTTGAATTTGGCTTAAGGTGGTCATTAATAACAGAAAAACAACAGCTGAAAAACTGGAAAGCACGAGTTGTTCAGTAGTTTCAAACAAACTGCATGAAAATAATTAGAGAATAAAACTTTAAAATCAAATCCGAAGAAGGTGTCCCCCAAAGCTATGGAACATAGATATGTCTTCCTATTAAGATGTGATATATTTAATTTCCTGAAAATGATAAATTAGAAAACTCGAAGTAGGATATAAACAAACTCTAAACACTTGCAACCATGTAAAACATTTATATTATTTATGAGAGATATAAAATGCAGACACGATGAAGAAGACTTTAGTGTGCTGCCGGTAGTAGTTCTCATCTGCATTTTCAGTTGGGTTTTCAGTTGGGTTATTATGGATATATAATATATATATATATATA
>NC_068992.1:28336475-28338047 GCF_001194135.2 Octopus bimaculoides | reverse complement strand
GTCCAAAAGATTCTTACAATTTCACTCCTTTAATGATAATACTGTTCACTTTTTGTTGCGTCAGCATCGAGAAGCTGCTGGGAATAGCGAACGAATGTTGGGGACAGTGACAAAACAAACACGACACAAATGTGAATATACAAACAAAATAGAATGAACCTTAAAATAATTCTGCTTGTCATTGCGTTACTTAGCCCGTCGGTAATGCTTTCATGTGATTAGAGAAAAAGACGGAGAAGAAAAAGCGGAAGAGAGAAGCATCCATGATATGAGGTAGAGGGAATGTAATTGTAACGCTTTCACATGATTGGTTGAAAGGAAAGAGAGGAGAAAGAAAGAAGAGAGAAAAAGAGGATAAGGCGAAGAGTGAGACAGAAAGAGGGAGAAGGAAAGAGAGAGAGAGAAAAACGGAGACAGAAAAGGAAAAAGAGAAAAGCGTTCATGACATGAGGTAGGGGAAACGTAATAGTTTTAGAAGAGGGATGTTCTAATGGTGAAGGTTAAAGAAAGGAAGAGAGAGAGAGAGAGAGAGAGAGAGAGAGAGAGAGAGAGGCAGGAGAGAAAGAGGGAAGAGAAGAGAGAGAGGGGAAGAGAAAGATGATGATGGTGGTCGTGGTAGTGGTGGGGATGGAGGTGGTGGTGGTGGTGGTGATTGGATAGTGAAAATTGTATTTTTTCTTAATTGAACTAAGTTTTTATGTCACCTATCACTTAACGTATGCGCATAAGTGCAATTCTGTGAAATATTCAAGCTTATTTATGTGGCAGATATTTGCAATTTCAAATTTAACTAAAGGTTGTATCGTATGAACGGGATATATATTTTCTTTGTATATAGGAAAAATGAAAAGCTAAGAGTGAATATTTATTTTATGAGTGCTGTGTATTAAGTCTATAAGTTGTGTCTATAAATATAAAGTGTATATATAAAGCGCGCTCCTTGGATGCTAATATCAATCTTCCATTGATATAAAAATACGCTCGGCTACGCAGCATAAAAAATTGACTAGTTTTGAGTAATGAGGAATAAACGAAGACAATTATTTAGTGAGAATTCAACTGTAACAGTTAAACCGCTGGAGGTCGAGACGGCGGGTGAGATAGCAACAATCCTTCCATACATAGCGATTATCTTTCCATACAGACACAACACAGGTTATGCTCTCAGTTTTTTTGGATAAAGTTTTCAGGAATAACCCAATAGGTTTACTATTAACTCCGTGAAACATTCACGGGTCTCGCTAATATACATTATACAAACAAAATAAAGTCGTGCGGTTCTAAGACGAGACGAATATATGGGTAACGCAACGGAAAGGAAAATGTGCTACGACACTGGAGACAAAAGAAAAAAACAGATGGGAAAACCAGGACGAAAGGTGAAAAAACAAAACAAAAAAAAAACATGTTGAAAGTAGAGGAGGCGAGAGAAACGTAATTGATCGAGTCAGCGGTCAAGTGAAAAAACGGAAATAGAAGAGAGAGATGAGAATGGTCACGGGTCACGTGGTAGTGGGTGAAGGGGAAAACAGTGGTGAAAGGTAGAGAGACAGAAAGCAATAGAAAAGAAAG
>NC_068992.1:28331248-28333868 GCF_001194135.2 Octopus bimaculoides | reverse complement strand
CATTAGATCTTGAAGAAGGTAAGCTATGCGAAGGGTTTTTTTAAAAAATCCAATCCTTACACGCTATTATTCAAAGCTTACCCTTTCCAAGATCAAACATTTTCTAAAATAATTATTTTATCTTCTCTTGTTCTCTTCAAGTTTATATATTCTTATGACGTCGACTACATCTATCTGTATGTATGTATGTATGTATGTATGTATGTATGCATGTATGTATGTATGCATGTATGTATGTATAACACAAGTAGACATACGCATATACACAATGATACCATCGGCGGAGACTTAAATTTAAAATTTTCCAGTTAAATTGTAGTTGACTCGAGTCATTAAACAATCTATATATCTTTTAAATATTCTACATTACAATCACCACACAGATATATACACACATGCACGCACACACACACACACACACACACACACACACACACACTTCCACACACATGCATATATACATAGAGAGAGAGAGAAAGAGAAAGAGAAAGAGACAGAGAGGTGAAATAGAGAGTGATAAAGATCCAATACTCAAACGTCTTTCATATTCTAAGCACCAGCGAGGCATTTAGCATTGCAACGATCATTGGAAAACAAAACATAAAGAAAAAAATATGTGTATATTAGTGTTGTCTGTGTGGATATCTGCATAACTGTATATTTGGAAAATGTTTATGATATATCTATGTGTATACCTGCCACTGATCAATAACACATATACGTACTTAGTGGGGCACACTTATGTTCGCACACACTTGCATTAAAAACTATTTCTGCGTCGATATAACGTTCATGTTCTTCCTAACCAAAGTGACTGACGGAATTAAAACGTTCCGAATCATTTCGTTGAGGATATTGACGCATCGAAAAATATATATTTTCATTTGTTGCATATACTGTGTATATATACTTGTGCATATAAACGTGTTTATACATGTGTATGTAAATGCAGTGGAGGCGCAACGGCCCAATGGTTAGGGCAGCGGATTCGCGGTCGTGGGATCGCGGTTTCGATTCCCAGATCATGAGTGTTTATTGAGCAAAAATACCTAAAACCTCCACAAGGCTCCAGCAGGGGGTGATGGTGAACCCTGTTGTACTCTTTCACCACAACTTTCTCTCATTCTTTCTTCCTGTTTCTGTTGTACCTGTATTTCAAAGGGCCAGCCTTGTCACACTGTGTCACGCTGTGTCTCCCCGAGAACTACGTTAAGGATATACGTGCCTGAGAAGTGCTCAGCTACTTGCACGTTAATTTCACGAGCAGGCTGTTCCGTTGATCAAATTGACTGGAACCCTCGTCGTCGTAACCGACGGAGTGCCACGACGATGTAAATGCACATGAGGGAAAGATACACTTGCTTGAAGCTTCTTGTGTTTGTAGTTTCTGGCTTGTGAAGGCGCGTGGCTTAGTGGTTAGGGCATTCGGCTCACAATCGTAAAGCCTCCAGTTCGATATTGGCAGGCGTGTTGTGCCCTTGAGCAAGACACTTTATTTCACGTTGCTAGAATCCATTCACAGGCAAAAATGAGTCGTACCTGTATTTCAACTGACCGACGTTGCCACAATCAGTGTGTCACGCTGAATTGCTTTGAGAGCTACGTTAAGAGTACGCGTGTCTGTGGAATATTCAGCCAGTTGCTCATTAATTTCATGAGCAGGCTCTTCCGTTGAACCCGAATCGCGTAATCGACAGAATGCCACTTTTTTAGCTCCTGGCAAACTTGAATGTTGTTACTCGTGGCCAGATCAACGATTTGAAATATTTAGGTAGACGTGGTTTTCCTGTGGTACAAACGATTCTCATTTTATTTATATGCTCATTTTATTTCCCAGCTCAAGTTTAAACTCGAACAGCTGTGCAAAGATTTACGGTGTTCATTTAGTTTGAATCGTCCGCCCCACCGCTTGACAACCGAAGTGTTTACGTCCGCATGACTTAGCAGCTCAGCATAGGATACCGACAGAATAAGTACCAGGCTTAACAAAGAATAAGTACCAGGGTACTGTTCATTTGACTAAAAATTACTCAAGACGGTGCTCCAGCATGGTCGCAGTCAATTGACTGAAACAAGTAATGGAGAAAAGATATTGTAGTAGAGACACACAACTGCTCTGGGTGCGCATCTCTGATCATAAATCAAGAAATCTTTTGTGGTGAGTTCTTTTGTAACTCTGAGGAGACATCTTGCCAATACCAGGACAGAAATTCCAGTGTGTTAAAACTTACGGATTCGCCTCTGTGTAACATCTATAATAAATTTTTTGTTTTTCATAAATTGGTAAATTTCTTTAAATTAAAATTTGTGTTTTGGTCTCAAGTCTTAAATTATTTAATATTTTTTATTTTATATATTTAAGAACTTCATCAGAGGACAGTTACAAATTTGAATGGAAGCAAATTTTCGACCGCGTGCTAGAGGTTTCTGAACTCTGATCTAAGCGGTTCGTTATTATCAAAGTGAGGAGAGTAAAGGTAAAGTCTGTCAAGGGAACAAATATTAGTATGGGTTTGTTTTGAGTCATTTGCTTTCATTATTTGGGGTTTAGCATCTTAACATCATTTGGGAGTAAACGAACTAGCATTTTGCAATTGTTTTCATACATATGTAGGAAATC
>NC_068992.1:28329025-28330072 GCF_001194135.2 Octopus bimaculoides | reverse complement strand
CATATGCACACAGAGGATACGATGGATATATGGTCGCCATTTTATATTTTCAATTTCGAGCATACTTACTGTTAGTCTTTGATTTTGTCAATTACACAGTATAGTGGGGTCAGTTGGGTACCGTCTGTGAGAAAAAGCAGCACCATGACGCAATTCACTCTGCCAGAAATTTGGAAACGATATGCTATACAGCTTGCCATTCGCACGGAAGCTCCAATATGAACATTTCAGAGTGTTTGGGTGTCAATCTGAGGACAGTGCAATCTGAGGACATCCATTCAACATCATGGTGTTGGGAGTGATGGTGACATTATGCTTCCATTCATTTTCCCCACACGGCCTCACACTCAACACAGAGGCCACATCAAGTGCCTGAAGGAGGTAGTGCTGCCTTGGGTCAAAGGGGTGGCTGCTGGAAGACCCTATGTCTGGCTACAGGATTCTGCACCATGTCACACAAGCAAGGAAACTCAGCCATGGCTATCAGGCAATTTCTGCAACCGCATCATCCCTAACATCTGGCCACCTAACTCACCAGACTACAACCCCCTTCATTATTATGTGTGGGATGCAGTTGACGAGAGATGAGCAAAACTTGTAACACCAAAGATGAACTGAAAGCAAGGATTATGGCAGCATTCACCATCTTCAACAAGAAGACCGTCCAGAAGAGATTCGAAGTTGTCTGGAGGCCGTAGTTGAAGCCAATGGCGATTTTATTGAATAAATTTACTCTTCAGTATTTCAAGGTATTTTTATGTAATTTTACTAAATATAATTGTTAAAATGAGATGTCAGTGTTATTTTCATTTTTGCGTAATTTAGACGACAATATATTCACCGTAACCTGTATATACATGTATGTATCTATGCATATAAGCATACACACATGCATACATACATACATACATACATACATAATACATATAAACATACATACACACACACATAACAGAAATAATTAAGATTCAGTTGAATTAGGTTCTTAAGTTGAGGTACCAAGTCAGTTCGGTATTATCCGCACATCTCGAAGGTGAATAAAAAGCA
>NC_068992.1:28327912-28329015 GCF_001194135.2 Octopus bimaculoides | reverse complement strand
ATTCGAAGTTGTCTGGAGGCCGTAGTTGAAGCCAATGGCGATTTTATTGAATAAATTTACTCTTCAGTATTTCAAGGTATTTTTATGTAATTTTACTAAATATAATTGTTAAAATGAGATGTCAGTGTTATTTTCATTTTTGCGTAATTTAGACGACAATATATTCACCGTAACCTGTATATACATGTATGTATCTATGCATATAAGCATACACACATGCATACATACATACATACATACATACATAATACATATAAACATACATACACACACACATAACAGAAATAATTAAGATTCAGTTGAATTAGGTTCTTAAGTTGAGGTACCAAGTCAGTTCGGTATTATCCGCACATCTCGAAGGTGAATAAAAAGCAAATAAGTAACAAGGATGTTTCGGTATATATATATATATATATATATATATATATATCTATATACACACACACACACATGTATACATATGTGTGTGTGTGTGTGTGTGTGTGTGTGTACGTACATATGTGTGTATACGTACATGTGTGTGTGTACGTACATGTGAGTGTGTGTGACTGTTTGTTTCAGACGATAATATCAAAATATACTGGCAGATGTTTTCTACGATGCTGTTGATAGAATAATGCGCTCAAGATTTCATAAAGTGCACAAGAAGGTTTCAATTACTGCTTGAAGTCAATTAGCATGACACAGCTATCGTTCATGAGGTAAAATTGAGCATCGCAAACTCTTATCAGTATTTCAATCGTAGTATAAGAGATCAATATTTGGTTGACGTAAATATTTGATGAATATAGATTTTTATTTCTTGGTACACACAAACATTAATATACGTGTAATAAAGTATGGTTGCGAGGTTTATGATTTAGAAATGATATTGATGCAATAATCACGAAAACCCCAAATTGTTTTTCTAGTCCACATGGAACAGGAACAAACAAACAAAAAGTAAGAAATGACAAATTACAGAAACGAAACACCAATCACGTGATACATGGGAATAATCTCACCATTCACCTGTATATATATATATATATGTGTGTGTGTGTGTGCGTGCGTGTGTGTGTGTGTGTATATGTGTGTGTGTGTGTGTGTGTGTGTGTGTGTGT
>NC_068992.1:28326131-28327174 GCF_001194135.2 Octopus bimaculoides | reverse complement strand
CACCATAACTTTCTCTCACTCATACTTCCTGTTTCTGTTGTGCCTGTAATTCAAACGGTTAGCCTTGTCACACTGTGTCACGCTGAATATCCCCGAGAACTACGTTAAGGGTACACGTGTCAGTGGAGTACTCAGCCACTTGCACGTTAATTTCACGAGCAGGCTGTTCCGTTGATCGGATCAACTGGAACCCTCGACGTCGTAAGCGATGGAGTGCCAACAACATATACCTACTCGTATAACGGTCTTAATAGTTTGCCCTTTGTTTTAAAATTTAACTAACCAATTATATCGAAAGCTGGACTTTGGTCAATCCCATTACGGGCAATAGGTGGTTGGTCTTTACAACATATCAGTAAGTAAATAATCGTAATGACGGGCACTTTATTATGATAAACTATTAATTAGTACTATTTTAAGAACTATTATGATTGCTTCAAAACATTATGGCATTCTCACTCCCTCTTTGTCAAAACCTATTGGCGTACCCGTTATGGTAAATCTTTTTATTTCACTTTTTCATTACTTTTACAGCCAGTTACCCCCCATAGAAAACTTAACCCACCAATTAATATTTTAAGTTTAGTCATTTACTCAACGTCCTGAGCGACACATGCAAAATGGTATGATTTAAATATATTAAGCCTTTTATCTTCTCGAGGCTCTTCTTTTCTTTCCTTTCTTCTATCTATTTTTCTTCACTCTGATGAAGTTCCATGTTCAAGATCGGATGTGTTACCAAATATGATGAATATTATTTTCAGAATTTTCAATGGCAATACCATAGAAAAGTATACATATATATATATATATGGGAAGAACCATTTTAACGATGCGTACTGCCTTAATTCTTCGAAACGCCGGAGTTTTAATGGTGGCAGCTGATGAAGGGGATGTTTCTATGTGGCCTGCTTGTTTGTTGCACCTTGTTTACCATTTTGTCCTTGTTCTTTTGCCACGTCATGTACCCAGTTATGTATCTATATGTACATGTAGATGAACGTATATACATACATGTACATATATATGCATATACTCATATA
>NC_068992.1:28324775-28325430 GCF_001194135.2 Octopus bimaculoides | reverse complement strand
ATATATATATATATATATATACACACATATGTATATATATGTATACATACATGTGTACATACATACATGCATGCACACGCACACACACATACATTATTATACGATGGACTCTTGCGTCAATTTCAATTTCGGCGTATGAGCGCACATTTGTTCGGCTAAGCGAATTCCTTACTCGTTTAATTATCGAGTGAAGTGCCAGAATATGACATGGATATGTGTACTCTTAGCGTAATTCTCAAGGAAAATTAGAACAACAAAACTGTGTCATACTTGAATCTTTGAATTACAAATGCAGTCCAGCATTCTAGTCAGTTTCTGTCCACTGATTATCCATTTGAGGTCATCCGAGATTCAAAGACACTCGTTGGACATGACACACTGAGTTATCGAACCCACGATTTTATAGTTGCGAAAGAAACTTCTTAACCATTCACATACAAGAATATATATTCAAACAATTTAAACACAAGGCGCAGGAGTGGCTGTGTGGTAAGTAGCTTGCTTACCAACCACATGGTTCCGGGTTCAGTCCCACTGCGTGGTACCTTGCGCACGTGTCTTCTACTATAGCCCCGGGTCGACTAAAGCCTTGTGAGTGGATTTGGTAGACAGAAACTGAAAGAAGCCCGTCGTATATATATATATATATATATAT
>NC_068992.1:28315488-28323278 GCF_001194135.2 Octopus bimaculoides | reverse complement strand
ATACACAAACACACACACTCACACACACGCACACACGCATAGACACACGCACAGACACTCACACACACATGTGTATAAGTATGTTGAAATTTATAGAAAAACAAAAGATAAAGACAGGTGTATAAACAACAAGCATAAGCATTGGTTTGACGCTCAGGAAGAATGAAGAAGTCGTTTACGTTTCGAACCTATGCTCTTCAACAGAACGGAATAAGAAAAAATACACAGTGAGAGAAAGAAAAAAAAACTTGTAGATTTCAGCGGTCCATATAAGCATGTATATAAACTAGTCTTATATACACATTTAATTACAGTTTATGCAAATGATTAAAATATATTTCTTCAATTGATATTTACTTGCTATATAACGTTAAACTTTTTATATTCTCGATAGAATCTGCCGCACATCCTACTGTTTATACAAGTTGTGTACCAAATTCCCAGAAAGTATTTATTCATGTAAGTTTGAAAAGGTCAGATGTTATAAAACTTTTAGTCTTGTATTTTGCTGGTTTACAACGAGAGACTCAATGAACGTGGCCTGCAGCAGTCTTAGCAAAATTTCCTGTCAAAATTTCCGGAGGCAGAAGAACTGTTGTAAAACATATTGGATAAATATATAAATGAATAAAATCTTTCTAGTAAAGGTGGTATATTGTGAAAGCCAATGCCCTCTGGCAGACGACATCAAATCCGTTGTGCATCGGGAGTTTTATCAATCCGTATCTTTAAACTATAAAGTATAGACGCCATCATTTAGATACATTTATAGTGAATTAAAATATATTCCGAAAGTTCTGAACAATACGAACGTCGGTTTAAATGTAGACTAACTGGCATATACAAGACAAACTCCATATTGGATTGCAAAAAAGAATTAAAAAGAGAGAATCTATGGTGTTCCATTTTTCAGTTTGGCAAAACACAGTGCAATGTAGACGTATCAAAGCTCTAAACATATTACTGGCCTGATGTTTCAAGAAATTTGGATATGGAACAAATATCCTTTATGCATGTACAAATCGCTCAACATCTTAAAGATCAGAGCTGAATGCGCACTTCATGTTAGCTAACAAGAATTTTGAAATTCAAATTTAAAAGACAGTTAATAAATCAAAGCAAAGGAAACCAAGCAAGCGAAGATTTAATTGGTTAAATAATTTACGAGTTGAATAGTAGTAGTAGTAGTAGTAGTAGTAGTAGTAGTAGTAGTGATAATAATAATAATCCTTTCTACTATAAGCACAAAGCCTGAAATTTTAAGGGGTGGGGACGAGTCGATTGCATTGATCCCAGTGTTTCACTTGTACTTAATTTATCAACCCCGAAAGAATGAAAGGCAAAGTCGACCTCGTACGAATTTGAACTCAGAACGTAAAGTCGGACGAAATACTGCTAATCATTTTGCCCGGCGTGCCAACGGTGCAGCTAGCTCGCCGCCTTAGTATCAACAACAACAACAACAACAATAGCAACAATAATGATTTCAAATTTTGGCCGACAAGGCCAACAGTTTTAGAGAAGGGGTTAAGTTGATGTAATCGACCCCAGTGCTCAGTTGGTACGTATTTTATCGAACCCGAAAGGATGACAGGCAAAGTCATCATTGGCAGAATTTGAACTCAGAACGTAAAGGCAGATGAGATGCCGCTGAGCATTTTGCCCGTCGTGCTAACGATTCTGCCAGCTCGCCGCCCTAATAATAATAATGATAAGCAAATTAGAAATACCTGTGGATAAGGTAATAAGAAAATTACAAATACCTGGGATAAACGAAGGAGATGGTATACAACATGCTACTACGAAGGAAAAAGAAGAAAGAAGTAGTACAGGAGAATAAGACTCATACTAAAAACTGTACTTAACACCCTGGCACCTCCAGTAGTCCAATTTAGTTTTAACGTCATTAATTGGAATCTTACAGAGCTCCAGCGCCTGGACAGTAAGACAAGAAAGATATTAACTTCTAAGAGCATGCATCTCACAAAAGCAGATGTTGATCGTCGGTACCTACCTAGAAGTTATAGGGGAAGAGGATTGATGCAGGTAGAACTGTGCTATAAGAACTCCACAATAGCAATGAAATGGTACTTATCTAGTACAGAGGACTGTATGCTGCGACTTGCATGCAAACACGAAAGAACCAAAAAATCACATTCTATTGTCAAGGAAGCTTGCAAATTCGCAAGGGAACTTGGCATTAACCCTGAAATAGTTGTAGAACTTGAAACTACTGCCACAAAACAAGCAAAATGGATCAAGCAGACTGCAAAAAAAGAATGAAACAAACTGAAGAGCGGTGGAGCCAGAAGCCCCTGCATGAACAGTATATACTTCGAAGTCGAAATGCTGATGTAGATCAAACGACAACCCTTCAGTGGCTGAGAGGTTCAGGACTGAAAGCAAAGACTGAAGGTTTCATACTGACGGCACAAGATCAAAGCTTACTCACAAAAACTACCATGCTAAAGTTCTTCAAAACGGTTCTGATCCTAAATGCAGATTCTGCGACACATTTGACGAGACAATAGACCATCTCACTTTGGGATGTCCTGTACTGAAACCAAACGAATACAGAAATCGCCACGATAGGGTAGGACAGTATTTACATTGGAAAATATGTAAATACAACAAAACCAGCACTCCTGCTTATTGGTATGAACATCATCCCGCACCAGTCGTTGAAGGTAAAAATATCACTATCCTCTGGAATTTTCAAGTCAACACTGACAGGACGATCCAAGCTAATCGACCAGGCATAATTATTAAAGACAGGGAAGAAAATACCTGTAGACTAATAGATGTAAGTGTTCCCACTGATAAAAATATATCTGTAAAGGAATTTGACAAACTGAGTAAATATAAGGTCCTGGAAATTGAAATACAAAAATGTGGCATCTTAAAGCGAGAACTGTTCCTGTTATTGTAGGTGCCATAGGTATAATTAAAAAGGGATGTCAGAAACATCTAGATAAGATCCCAGGAGAACCATGTCTCAGAGAAATCCAAAAGATTGTACTGACAAGTACTGCCTACATCCTTAGAAAAAGGCTATCCATTTAAATGTCTGTGTTGTATTGCATGAAGATATTTCGCTACCTCCCTTCCCCAAGCTTTCAGTCAAAATGTAACATCTCTTATCCTTCTCACGCCTCAGGGCGCGGTATGCGTCTCGGCAAGTGACTGTAACAAACATGCAGATCAAAAGTAAAATAATAATAATAATAATAATAATAATAATGATAATAATAATAATAATAATGGTTTTAACTTTTGGCACACGGCTAGCAGTTTATGGGCGAGGATAAGCTGATTACATTGATCCCAGTGCTCAATTAGTACTTTATTTTATCGACTCTTATACTATGAAAGGTAAAGTCGACCTCAGCGGTATTTGAACTCCGATTAATGATAATGATTATAATAAAAGAATTGAAATAAAACCAGTACTTGTGTTTACTGTTGTCTCCCGAGATCCAACAAAATAATTAGGATATTTATTGCAGAAATTATGAAGCTCTCTATATATCCACAGCACATATGAATAATGATACTATATGCAAAAAAAAAAAAAAAAAAAGAAGAAAATGAAACACTTTGTATAAGCCTCGTTATCGAATGCAAATTAAGGCCATCACGCTAATGGATTTTAAGAATATGTCTAAGATATTGTTATGTCTACTTCAGTGGCCATAACAAAATATCTGACATTTTTTGATAGTAATCATTACTATTAATAAAAAAAAAGGACTATTTCATATTTGATAGGATACTTCAATTTAAAACCAAATAATTTGGATTTACTCTTCAGTAATACATGACATACGAAGTTTAAATTAATTCAATTGATTTGTAGCTATTTTTAAATAATCAGCAATTTAATTACTCGCTATTCGCTAACAACATTTCCAAACCATAATTAAGTTTTATGTTATAAGTGTAGTTATGAAAATATCAACAATTATTGCGATGTGCTATAAGCTGTATCAAGCAGTCTCTCTCTTTCCCTCTTTCTCTTATCTCTTTTTCCTTCTCTCTCTCTCTCACTTTCTCTCACCCTTTCTCTCACTCACACACACATACACATATAAATAAGGTTTATATATCAAAATATGAAACGATATTCAAGACGCGTAAAACACATCATATTAGTAAATATATGTCAGCATTTATATGTTATATATATATATAGGTGAGTGAGTTTGTGTGCATGGATGTATGTGAGCGTCTCCGTATGTCTTTATCTTTATGTGCGTGTGCATGCGCGCCTGTGTATTTGGATTATGGCGTATGAATAATGTTCATTTGCATCTTGTTTCCATGGACCTTTCTCACAATGGCAATCATATTTCATGCTTGTCATATTTCATTACTTGCCAGTCAAATGATAAATCACACATTTCTGATGAAACATGATCATGTACTTTAAAATATCATTTATTGTTGTACATCAAAGTAGAATGGTTAAACTATTTCTACTCATTTGTGATTTAATATGAGATATTCGATTGCAGTAATATATACCTGTCGACATGTAAAATACACCAGTGAAATAAATCTGCATAATATTTTAGCCTCACTGAGAAAATAAAGAGATATTATAACTGTGCTTACACCTTAAGTTTTATCGCTTCTTTAGAAGTAAAATCTGGGATTGATTTCAATTATTTCTAGATTGTTATATCTTCATCACAGAAAGATAACTCCTCTTTTGTCCACAGAAAGATATGTAGTTTTCATTTATTCATATTATATTTAAAAAATGTACTCTTTTAGTCTGGCCAGTTTAATTTACATTACAGTGACAGAGAGAATATACTTATTGATTTCAAATTTTGGGACAGCTATTTCGGGAGGTGTAAGCTAATTACATCATCGACTCTATTACTCAACTAATACTTATAAATTAAGTACCAGTCACACACTGGGGTCGATGTAATCGACTGGGCCCCTTCCCCCAAAACTTCGTGCCTTGTGCCCAGAGTAGAAAAGAATACTTCTATCATCGACTCCGAAAGGATGAAAGGCAAAGTTGATATCAGCGGTATTTAAACCCAGAATGTAGAGTCGGAAGAAAAGCTGCAAAGAATTTATTTCGCGGTGTGCTAACTATTCTACCAGTTTGCCACCTTGCAAAGAGAATATATTTATTAGCTCATATTATATCACAAAATCGTTTGCGAGTGAGTTCAATGAAAGTGGAAAGAATCAAATTTAGAGCGACAGTGTATACAGTGATACACAAGTTCAGCTAAAAGGAGAAATTTAAAAAGAAAAACAATTGCTAAATTTCGTAACTAAAAACTTTTTATTTAACAGAAAAATATAATAATTTGTAAATGTAGTAACGATTTTTTTTTACTCGTACGAAATTTCGGTATAAATAAAGTTTAGTGTTCCTCCGAAGTTGTTTCCTCATAACTTTCTGAAAAATGCTTATTTAAAATAAATTTTGCAGTGATTCGTTTTTGAAGGTATAATTTACGATTATGATAATAAAATTTAGAACAAATATTTTTTAGAAGTTTCAGATCAATCCTACATTCTAGTTTTGCTTCTTTATAGAAGTTCTCATTAAAATGCATATTTTTTAGATAATATTTTTCAGAAATAAATCATCGAGAAATGCATTGCATAATGTTGATGTTCGAAGCAAAGATATCTTTAAAAAGTATTTAAAATGCAGAAGTTACAGAAATTGGTGGCAACAAAAAATGTCGAAGAGAACAATCTGAAACTCTTCAAAAGAAAACGAAATCGTAAATTGTATCAAGATAATCGTAAATTACACCCTTGGATACTTATTTCTGAGACATTTTCTTGAACATAAGATTTATCGAAGGAAATGAAGGAATTGGAATGAAATAAAATAAATAAAAATAAAATGAAGTAAATGAAAGTAGAATAGTTATGCCATTACATTTAAGAAGTTTTCGACCCGCGATTGAGAATGACTGTGCCTGGCGCGAATAGAATATCAAGAAGCTGTCTTGTGTCATTCTAGGACTAACTGTGGTAGTGATACCCACTGAGATGTTCTATTTTCAGTGTATTGTGTTCTCTCTGATGGCCATGTGAAGAGGTTGTGTGATCAGAGACAATTTGCGCAACTTGGTAGGTCGATCTGGTCATGTGATAAGGGAGCAAATACCGGTCTGATTTAAAACTGATACACACGCACACACACACACACACACACACACACACACACACACACACACACACACACACACACACACACACACACACACACACACACACACACATATACATATTGTATACGTACATATATATGCAAGCATACACATATACATATATTAAAGCGCAGTCAGTTTGAAATATATTTCGAAAGCTTAAAATAGGTATTCTTTGTCATGGATGAATGGCAAGAAGGTTTCTCCACTCCTGCTTACGATGCTGCAGGTAGAGTTACTCTTGCGTATTTCAGTTTCACATAGTCGGGAGTAGCTATCGCGACTGTTGTAACCTTTTAAATTTGTAACAATACTGGATTCCCTGATCTTGTAGAAAGAAAATGTATTTCAAAAAGGTCCTGTCAGTATATTTATTTCTCAACCTTAACAAATAGATACATTTTGTTTATATTAGTTTTAAACGTATTCTCAATTAACTCGAGTTACTTCTGTTTATCATTTATTTTCATTGATAAACATATAATCCTCTTATTTTTTCAATTCTACTCGTTTTGGGTTGTTTGCGTGGTGTTTATAACATTTTCGTTGTGGATAGAAATATGTAATCCAATGTTACCTCAATATCTACAGAGGTTCAAGATTTTGATATCTCTGTGAAGCGAAGAATTGTATATTAATCAGAGTAAGAAAAATCCTAGCGATATATGGTGACATATTTAAAATATGGCGAAGGTTGAAAGAGATATTTTTTCCAGTTTTCCATTTTTCCATTTAGTAATATATCCACTTTTGAGTTTATCGCTATAAATTTTCGCTGGAATTCAGAGCCAGCAGTATAAGTTACGACGTTTCGTATCTTTTAATTCTATTCAACAAGCGGTGTTTTGGACTAAGTACAAAGACTAAGGTCACCCAGTTATTTATATATTTACTTATTTCACTGCCTTCTATATGCCTCCTTTAAAAGCCAAATGACCATAAAAGCGAGAAATAAGTCTGCGATTCTATGATGGGGGTTGGGTATGAGACAAGAAGAGTGGCCATCGTATCAATAATTAGATAAATAAAAAAGTATACAATAAAATTTAAAAATTATATGAAAGCAAATGGATAATAATAAAAGAAGGATTATAATAAAAATTTTGGATAATAAAAAAAATGGAATTGATAGATAGTGAAAATGAAAGTAATATCGTAAGATTTAAAAAAATGATTAAGAAGTAGCTAGAAATAGTATAATGGAATAAAATAAAATACAAATAAAATAAAATAAGGTAATGTAATAGGATAAAGTACAATAGCGAGTACAAGGTAAATTGGGAAAATAATAATAATAATAATAATAATGATAATAATAATAATAATATTAATAATAATAATAATAATAATAATAATAATAATAATAATAATAATAATAATAATAATAATAATAATAATAATAATAATAATGATATAATGATAGAACATATAATAACCAAAATTCAATAAATAAGTACAACGTTATGAGATGAATAAAAAATATACGAAAAATAAGAAAGCAGTATGGTATAAATTCTCAAGCCAATTCTCAAGACTTGAGGCGTATAGAATAGATAAAACCGACCGGAGGCTCAGATTCATTGGTATTGAGAATTT
>NC_068992.1:28311869-28315298 GCF_001194135.2 Octopus bimaculoides | reverse complement strand
TATATATAAATGCACGCGTTAATCAGTAAAATATAAATTTAAAGTAGTATTATTAGTTTATAAGTATTATGAAGTATATTTCAAAGTACAGTATACATGGAAGAAAGCGGAATTGTTACTATAATTCAGCACTATGATAACAATATATAATAATATAAAAAAGATTATATAAATTTCAGAGTATATAAGACTTAAGGGAGAATCCAGAACAACCCCATGTGGCAGGGTGGACTAACGTGTAATGTTCCATGATGGTGAGAGGTAAATAGTATTAAATAGACACAGTACATGTATGTCTTTATGTGCTAGTAATAGATTCTTGTGCTGAGAACATGCCAATACGACGTATACCTTGCGTGCACATAAATTCTTTCGCAATAAATCTGCAGTCAAAACATCTTCATTCACCCATTCTCCAATTTTGAAGATAATGAAACCAGATTTTCATCATTTTGAGCCAATCATTCACTGAGTATTTCTGTCAAATTTGGTGAAAATCTGTTCAGCCGTTTTCCAGTAATTTTGCAAACATATAGACAAATAAAGACGAATGATTACAATACACTGCTTACGCTTACGCGCGCAGGGTAGTAATGATAATAATAATAATAATAATAATAATAATAATAATAATAATAAATATAATGATAATAATAATGCTTTCAAATTTTAGCACAAGGTCTGCAGTTTCAGTGGAGAGGCCAAGTCGATTACATCCTTAATGAATTTGAATTTATAACGTAAGGACGGACGAAATGCCACAAAACATTTTACCCAGAGAGCCAACGATTCAGCCAGCTCACTGCTTTTCTACTACTACTACTACTACTACTACTACTACTACTACTACTACTACTACTACTACTTATAAAATGCCCTGATTAGAAGTACTATCATGTACACTGTTTTGTCTTGGTATAAAAGATGGGCTACAGCAAATATTCTGTTCAATAGCACAGGTTTGCTTGTCAGTTGTTTGACCTTAACCAGTTGAGTATGTCCGTTGGTGGCTGACGATATGTGCATCTCTGATCACGAGCAGAAGTAGTGGGGGAGCATCATAGTCATGTTTTGAGAGAAATTCTTTTGAGGTTTGGATAATTCACCTTTGGAAGCATATGTATTTCGTTCAACATCCTTAAACAACTCTTATTCAGGGATCTTTTGAGCGGGATGGGCTACTCGACCTGAAGAAAATTCTAACTGGCACTCGCCACCTGCAAAGTCATGTGCGTGCTGTTTACCTTGATATGAGAACACCTTGTCACGCACGTGATTGTGATGCATGTGCCTGTGTACCCTTATCAGACCGGGTAGTAATGATGGGTATGCTGGGCTTCGTATATTTTACTTTAGTGTTACTTTGATGGCATGTACTGCTCTCTCACTCACCCAATAATAATAATAATAATAATAATAATAACAACAACAACAACAACAACAACAACAACAACAACAACAACAACAACAACAACAACAATAATAATAATAATAATAATAATAATAATAATAATAATAATAATAATAATGATAAAAATGAGTGAACATCGGGGACGTTTAACATGTGAGAGCGATAAAGCACTGCTCTGAAATCTATCCAAAAACATCGGGAATAAAGACAACAAATGGAGCCTAAAATAACCGACAAAGTGTTGGGCTATATTCGAGTAAGTAATACTCATTAAAATTATCTCTATTTTTCGATTGTAATGATGTATTTTAACTGTGTATCATCTCTGTCACTCGCACAACACATGTAAACAGGCTCACCACATTGTCAAAGTGCTGGACTACACTCGAGTAAGTAATAAGTAATACTCATTAAAAGTGTTGGACTATATCCGAGTAAGTACATATTTGTCTATATCCGATTAGCTACACATCCCAAACTCGTTAGTACGTAAACTAATTAATTAGTATACACCTTATTTTTACATGAACACATTATGAAATTTCAAAATAACATCGAGTAATGTATAAACAAGCGCACGCACTCATATAAGCGAATCGAATAAAAACAAACAACAAAGACAAGTCATTATTGATTACAAAAGCATTTAACAAATATATATATATACCACCCTAGGGCATTAAATTAATATATACCCCCACCACGGAAAAATAGGGGTGGATATTAATTTTTTGTTTGTTTATTAATCTCGTTTGACAATATTTATTTGTTTATAATTATAGAAACGGTGCTCTATCAAATTGTCTACGCTAATAGATAAGATCTGTAGCCTAGTACTAACACGAAAGTGTTAATGACAATTAACCAAACTCATGTTGGAACAGAGGGAATGTTAACAATAACAAATAGTAAAAAATGAAAATAATAATAATATCAATGATAATAATAATAATAATAAAAGGAAGCGGTTGGAATCTCTCCATGTCTTGATCGATGATGCATCTAATGATGGTGTCACAATAAAAACACTGGTAATTGCGCAACCTGATAATCGCTGCCTCATATGAGTGACAATGAAAAAAAAAATATTGTGAACAGCGTAGGTAATGAAACAATGGTGGTAATAGTGACAATGTTGCACCCGGCAGGCTCAGAGATACTGGTCCGGCTCCAGCCTGTCGTTATCCAGCAATAGACCAGCACACACGGTGTAGATGGAACAAACAAGTCAATGCTGTGGTCATGGAGTGTTACTACCTGAGCAAGCCTGTAGACAAAAATAGTGCTCATATTAGGGGATACCGACAACGCAAGTATGATGAATGGAGAGAAAGAGGATTGTTTTAACTCACGGAACAAAGATTATGTGATCAAGCTAGAGCAATAAGAAAAAATGGTTGGTTCGCAGAAGTAGAACTCGAAGCTATCAAAAAACGGGTATTAGAAAACAGCACCAGCGGAAACGATGGAAATACAGTTCTTAATGTAAAAGTAATCTCATATTAGAAAACAGAGGTGAGATCTCTAATAAAACACATGAAAGGAACAGTGATAGCTTGCTTGATGGGAGACATATAGATGGTCTGGAAGAAGACAAAACTAACGTTGATATGACAGATGGGAAAAAGGCAATCTATGACAGAATAAAGGCAAGGTTACAGGAGAACGATAGCGACATTATTAGCAAACTTAAAAAGCTTGATCGGTGGAAATTGAACCAAGAAACGAAAATGTGAATGAAATGCTGAAATCCAAAGCATCCCAGAAGAAAAAAAAAACATCACAGAAACAAATAATTTGATCAAGGTAGCAAGTATTGTTGTAACAGAAAATGTGGGTATTGCTGCTATGGAAAAAAATATAATGGGAGTGACAAAAGAAAAGATCCATGGTGGAAAAGAAGAATACAGGTGCGGTTAGATATACGCTCGAAAGATATTTCTGTGTTAGACCGAAAAGAGAAGGGAGAACTTAAAAGCGAACAAAAATACAGGGCACACACACACACACACACACAC
>NC_068992.1:28310404-28311738 GCF_001194135.2 Octopus bimaculoides | reverse complement strand
GAGAGAGAGAGAGAGAGAGAGAGAGAGAGAGGACAGACTCCTTTCAGTTTCCGTCTACCAAATTCACTCACAAGGCTTTGGTCGGATCGAGGCTATAGTAGAAGGCCCAAGGTGCCATCATGTAGTGGGACTGAACCCGGAATCGTGTGATTGGGAAGCAAGCTTCTTACCACACAGCTACGTTTGCGCCTATCTTTTACCTTTCATTTGTGTCAGTCGACTGCGGCCAAGCTGGGGCACTGCATTGAATGTTTTCTGCGTCGAACGAGTAAACTCCACTATTCATTTTCTTTTAATCCTGTTAATATTCTATCAGCTTCATTTTGCCGAACCGCTAAGTAATGGGGACGTAAACAAACCAACACCAATCATCAAGCGGTAGTGGGGGAAAACACACACACACACACACACATACATATACACACACACATAAATATAATTATATACATATAACTACAACGAGCTTCTTTCAGTTTCCTTCTACTAAATCCATTCACAAGGCTTTGGTTGGCCCGAGGCTATCAAAGGAGACACTTGCCCGAGGTACCATGCGGTGGAACTGAACCCTGTGGTTGGATAGCAAACCTCTTACCACACAGCCACTCCTGCGAGCAGTACATGATGATCTTGGTAGGAATGCTTTAGATCAGTGGTTCCCAAACTTCTTCAGGATGCCGCCCCCTTGACACCAAGGTCACATTCCTAGCACCCACACATCAACTAACCATCATAAGCATAGACCTCTTTCTGAAGCAAATTCAAAGTAACTGTATTTCACAAATCAAACTTAACCTAACGAACCCATTATTTTGTTGTTTTTTTTTTACATGAATCACAATCCCATTATCGCCCCACTTTTCTTCCACCACTCCCAGGGGGAGCAATACTACCCACTTTGAGAACGACTGCTTAACATCATAAAACCGCTTGAAGTGGACTGACTAGGAGCTTTCTTCAGAAGATATGAATATGAAGATTAATTAAGTCTATCAAGCTAAAAATATTTGAGAAGTTGGCGCAGGCATTGCTGTGTGATAAGAAACTTGCTTTCCAACCACATGGTTATGGGTTCAGTCCCACTGTGTGACACCTTGGGCAAGTGTCTCCCTCTATAGCATCGGGCCGACCAAACCCATGTGAGCGGATTTGGTAGACAGAAACTGAAAGAAGTCTGTCGTGTATATATATATATATATATATATATATATATATAATAATAATAATAATATTAGGGACAAAATCCAAAATTACAGGTAAAAAACTCAATTAAAATCAATTTATAAAAAATTAAAATTAAATTGAGCCTTATAGATAAAGTATATATAAAATATATA
>NC_068992.1:28306968-28308008 GCF_001194135.2 Octopus bimaculoides | reverse complement strand
AGTTACAGCTACAATATCTTTAGTTGGACACTAAATGAGCTAACCAAAATAGACGGGAAAACAAGGAAAATAATGACAGGATCTAGGATGCACCACCCAAAATCAGAATAGAAAGGCTATATATACAACGTATAGAAGGTGGTAGAGGCCTTATACAGCTGGAAAACTATTATTAAATAACCACCATAAGAGACTGCAAAAATACCTACTTCAGAAGCAAGGAAAACTAATACAAATAGCCACAAAAAACAAGCAAAACAAAAATATGTTTTCAGTATTTAAGGAAGCTGACAAATACAAACAAGAAATCATACTACCTAACATATATGAAGAAGAAGAAGAAGAAGAAGAAGAAGAAGAAGAAGAAGAAGAAGAAGAAGAAGAAGAAGAAGAAGAAGAAGAAGAAGAAGAAGAAGAAGCAGCAGCAGCAGCAACAACAAAAGCTATAAAACAAATGAAATCCAAACTAAAACTAGAACAGCAACGGGCCATGGTAAAACGATGACAAGAAAAGCCCGTTCATGGCAAATACTGGGCTAAACTAAATGCAAAAGAAATAGACAGAGAAAAATCCCAGCAATGGTTGAGAAGCTCAGAACTCAAAGCAGAGACTGAAAAATTTTTAATTGCAGCACAAGACCAAAGCCTTCCCACCAGAAATTACCAAAAACATATAATGAAAAGAAACATAACAAGTGACTGTAGAATATGTGGTGATGGACAAGAAACAATAAATCATATTATCTCTGGTTGCCCAGTCCTGGCTAAGAAGGAATATATTCACAGACAAGACAGAGCTGGGACCTACATACACTGGAAGCTATATCAACACTACGGAAAAAACAACAGAAAAAAGATGGTATAGGAACACGCCAGAAAAGGTCACAGAAAACGAGAAAGCAACCCTACTCTGGGATATGCCAATACACACAGATAGAGAAATTAAGGCCAATAGGCCAGATATAGTTGTCAGAGATCATGAAGAAAAAAAATGCTTTCTAATTGATGTATCAATACCAGCAGATGACAACGTTTCTCTA
>NC_068992.1:28305216-28306316 GCF_001194135.2 Octopus bimaculoides | reverse complement strand
TATATATATATATATATATATATATTACAGGTGTTGGTGTGTTTACATCACCGTAACATACCGGTTCTTCAGAAAAACCGATAGGATAAGTATTAGGCTTAAAAAATAAGCTCTGCGGTCAATTTGTTCGACTAAAACCTTTCAAGGTGGTGCCTCAGCATGGCCGCAGTCAAATGACTGAAACAAGTAAAAAGAAAAAAAGAAAAAGTAAAGAAGAAAGCAAAGACACTACAAACACTCTTAAGATAATTAGAAACATTGAATTAAAAATATAAAAGTTGAGAAGGAACCGAGTGTTTTATCCTGTTCACCACATAAACAAATATTTTATATCAACAGAAGTAGCTGACGTTGTCCGGTTTTACGGCATAGTATCATGAAAATAACTCGTGCTGTGATCTACTAAATTTTGATACACATTACATAGTAAATGACAAAAGTAGAGCCTTCGTCTATCTTCACTAAAGTAAGAATTACAACAGAAATTTCTTGACCTATAGTTCAATGCACCGCCTTAGAATAAACCACTTTATTGTTTTGGTCTGTGATTCTATGATGGAGCGACGATCAGTTTCTCCAACTCTTGAATTACCAACATTAAGACGATTTCTTTGAAAAGACAGGCGTTTTGCCCGCGCAATTTATTCACTGGTTTTTGTACAACAATGACAATAACAGCAACAATCATCCCCTCATTCATGTTTCACTTGATCTACATTCACTGTTAGATGCTTATGTACATATGATCTGAGATGACTCTTAAAGTAGCTGGTGATCCACAGAGTGTAGATCAAACAATGAAGAAACTAATTGGATAAGCCGGAGGTGATAATACATCTATACATCAATGGATCATAGAGACACAGTTTTGTACGACACGTTTACTACTCTCCTAGTATCTATAGTTAAAAAACCAGCGTCAAGTAAGACCAAGAAGTAAGGTAAATAACTTCAATTTCAGGACTTTTAACGAAAAAAATTCCGATAGACATTGCTAATGAAAAATTATTCACAATTCAATAGGGATTGGAGTTTTCCTTATTCACACACACACACACACACACACACACACACACACACACACACACACACACACACAC
>NC_068992.1:28303956-28304578 GCF_001194135.2 Octopus bimaculoides | reverse complement strand
TGTGTGTGTGTGTGTGCGTGTGTGTGTGTTTGTTTGTCCCTCCAGTATCGCTTGACAACCGATGTTGATGTGTTTACGCCCTCGTAATTTTAGCGGTTCGGCCAAAGAGACCAATAGAATAAGTACTAGGCTTACAAAGAATAAGTCCTAGAGTCAATTTGTTCAACTAAAGGTGGTGCTCCAGCATGGCTGCAGTCAAATGACTGAAACAAGTATAAAGAAGAAAGAATACAAACAAAATAAAATAAATATATAATATACAAACCAAATAAGGCCGTGCGATTCTAAGACGAGACGAATGTATGGATAACGCAAAGGAAAGAAAAATGTCCGGAGGGACGGTAAACGAAAAATGGAACAGTTGGAAAAACAAAACGAACGGTGAAAAAAACAAAGCAAGCTGAAAGTAGAGGAGACGAGAGAAACGTGACTGATGGAGATAGAAGTCAAGTGACAAGAAGAAAAAGAACTGGAAGAGAGAGATGGAAATGGCCGCAGGTCACGTGATAGTGGAAGGATGGAGAAAAAATGGTGGATAGTAGGGATCAACACAGAGGTAAGTTGGTGAGAGAGAGAGAGGAAGGCTAAAGAGAGAGAGAGAGAGAGAGAGAGAGAGAGAGAG
>NC_068992.1:28300221-28303856 GCF_001194135.2 Octopus bimaculoides | reverse complement strand
TGTGTTTCTCTCCATGATGAAGACATAAGAAAGACCTTTTTTTTTTAAAGAAGCCCGGTAGTTACCAACGCATGAGTATCTCCACTCACTATTCCATCAGGTAAAGGTAAGACCCTGCACCGCTTGGCACCAATGTTGTCATTAAACTCAAACCCCAGAACAGACACCGCTAAACAACTCGTCCGATGCTTTACCAATTCCGTCATTCTAGCATCATACACTGATACTTTACCCGCGGACCTCAAGACGACGGACGGCAAAGTTGACCTCGGATGGATTTGATCTCAGGATGTGCAGAATCACAAGAAATTCTGCGAGTCATTCTATCCATCGATTTCATGACTGTTGCATCACAAATCTTATGCCACTCTTACCAATGTATTTCTAACATAAGAGTGTGTGTGTGTGTGTGTGTGTTTGTGTGTGTGTGTGTGTGTGTATGTGTGTGTGTGTGTGTGTATTCCATATATAGACATTTTAAATGCATGCAGTATGACTTTTATCATGGCTGTGCAATAGATCTGACAGAATCGTTTGAGCGCCGGATAAAAAACATAGCAGCATTTCTTCCGGCTCTTTACGTTTTAAGTTCAAATTCCAGCGGAGTCTACTTCGGTTTTCATTCTTTTGGGGTCAGTTGAGCTGATACTTATATCCCTCCTCTAAAATTACTGACCTTAAAACAAAATTTGAAACCATCAATAAATGACTTCTTTTAATCTCTGCTATATATAGGACCTCCGCATCCATTTTATAATATATTTGTTTCAGTTTGATGGGGTTTTGTATTATAAAAATATCCAAATTTTGTATTATAAAAATATCCCGTTTTGTATAAAAATATCCCTCTAAAATATAGGATTTGTTCCAAAAACTTACATATTTTCGTGCTTTTGTAAATCAATTTTTTTTGGCAATTTAGTAAAGCAATTTTAATTCAATTCACTCGAATGTGAGGGTGATTTTTTTCCTCTCATTTTATAACATATTTTGGTTTGGTTTTATGGTTGATGTCATGTCCGACAACGGTTTCATATCAAATATCTATTTATAATGTGTAGGAAAGTATGTGCATTTATAAGTACATATTTGAAAGAGAGAGACATACATATATACACCATACACGTGCACACACGTACACACACACACACATATATATACATATATATATATATATGTATGTATGTATGTATGCATGAATGTATGTATGTATACATACACATTCATGAATCGGGGGTATTCAAAAGTTATTATTTTCCAGTATACACATTGTATATAGTTTCGTGACCTCACAAACTGCAGGCATTTTCTTCGCCGTAGGTGTAAGGTATACATTTTTATAAAACACTCTTTTAAAAGAACGTAATGTTGTTTCTATTGTGGTCATACTCAGCATAGACGCATACATACACACATGAATTCATGCGCACACGCACGCACACGTACACGTACATACGCGCGGAAAAACGACCTCCTACACACACATACGCATTCTCTGTTATTGTTTATTTGTTTCAGACCATTCTTGTATTGATAATGGTGTAATAGATGGAGAAACAATAAAATCAATCTGTAACCTACTTTTTTTCCAATTCTTGAAACACAGGATACGTTCACTTTTTTAACATTACTCACGTAGATTTATATATATACACACACACACACACATATATATATACATGTATGTAGGTATGTGTTACAATGTAATGTTGCTGTTATTGTGTTAATATCATATATATATACATACATACATGCATACATGCATACATACATACATACATACATACATGCATACGTGCATGCATGTATGTATTATGCATGTTTGTATGTATGTACATTTTCTTTAGTGGAAGCGCAATGGCCCAGTGGTTAGGGCAGCAGACTCGTGGTCATAGGATCGCGGTTTCGATTCCCATACCGGGCGTTATGAATGTTTATTGAGCGAAACACCTGAAGCTCCACGAGGCTCCGGCAGGGGATGGTGGCGAACCCTGCTGTACGCTTTCACCACAACTTTCTCTCACTCTTACTTCCTGTTTCTGTTGTGCCTGTAATTCAAAGGGTCAGCCTTGTCACACTGTGTCACGCTGAATATCTCCGAGAACTACGTTAAAAGTACACGTGTCTGTGGAATTCTCAGCCACTTGCACGTTAATTTCACGAGCAGGCTGTTCCGTTGATCGGATCAACTGGAACCCTCGACGTCGTAAGCGACGGAGTGCCAACAACAATACACAATACATTTTCTTTATGAATTTGTGGTTCCGAATTACATTTTCCTTTCGTTTTAGTGATTCACCAATAGTTCGTATCAAAAATCAATTCCATGTCCCATGTCTTCGTTATGGTTAAGTCTCTCGATAATTCTGATCAGGCAAATTTGTAAGCAAACGTGTTCTTTCTTTTACGACGGTGGAATATGACTTTTTCGCTATTGTTTCTAAAACTTTCTTCACGCTTTTATCACTATATGGTCTTGAAGTATAGATAGATAGATAGATAGATAGATAGATAGATACAATGATTGATGATATCAGATATTAGCATAAGTATCATGTGTGGTAGGGCGAAATGCTTAACGGTATTTCGTCTGCCGCGACGTTCTGAGTTCAAATTCCGCCGAGGTCGACTTTGCCTTTTATCCTTTCGAGGTCGGTTAAATAAGTACCAGTTACGCACTGGTGTCGATATAATCGACTTAATCCGTTTGTCTGTCTTTGTTTGTTCCCTCTGTGTGTAGCCCCTTGTGGGCAGTAAAGAAATAAGAAACGTTAGTACACCGGGCGAAATGCTTAGCAGTATTTCGTCTATCTTCATGTTCTGAGTTCAAATTCCGCCGCGGTCGACTGTGCTTTTCATCCTTTCAGGGTCGATAAATTAACTACCAGTTGCGTAGAAGGGTCAATCTAATCGACTGCCTCCCAAAACAAAGTTTGAGATCTCTTACTGAGCCTGGGGTTAAGTTCAACTCACCTCTGCATCAAAATTCGAAATCACTAGTGATATGACTATTTCTGCGACCGTAGAGAGGTTTGTCTCCCTTGTCAGCTTATTAAGATAGTGCGTTTGTGACTAATGAGTCGTTTCGACTCTTATTTCTAGCAATGCCGGTACCACTTTGTATCCTCTGTCACTTTAGTGACGTCTATAGATTTGCCTTTAGTTTGTTAGATTACTAATAAACCACCCATATTATTTATAGTTTCCACTTCTACCGTTTTTTGAAATCAGCACATGTTTTCAACGGTTTTTCTTATAAGTTGAGGAGGTGAGATGAGCTTAACTCTAGGCGCAGTAAGAGCCACTGACAACAATTAAGATGTTCTACACGAAAGTTCGAAATCACTAGTGATATGGCCATGTCTGCGACCGTAGGGAGCTCTGTTTCTCTTGTCAGTTTACTATGATAATGCTTTTGTAGCTAATGAGTTGTTTTCACTATTGTTTCTAGCAATGCCGGCGCCATTTTGTACTCTCTGTCACTTTAGTGACGTCTATAAATTTGCCTTTAGATTGCTAATATGCCACTCATACTATATATATATATATATATATATGAGAATTTACAAAAAAAATGACGAAGACGGGTGTGTAAACAACAAATAGATGTATTAGTTTAACGCTCGGGAAGTGAG
>NC_068992.1:28298915-28299766 GCF_001194135.2 Octopus bimaculoides | reverse complement strand
GTGTGTGGTGTGGTAGTGTGTGGTGTGGTGGTATGGTGGTGTGTGGTGTGTTGGTGTGTAGAGTGGTGTGGTGTGGTGTGTCTTTGCACAAATGGGTCTGTGGTGAATCCCTATAGTCTGCCTAGGTGATTCCATTGCCCTCCGGAATCGGTCCTGCAAGTGCAGTCGGTGCAGGTGGCGATCTTGACGTGCCGTTGTAACCCTCAGTCGGTCAGTGCGTGGATGATCATCCGTGCTGTTTGTGACATTGTATGTTTCCTCAGCCGCTCAATTGTCCGAATACCTCAGTTCAAGTCATTAGCAATGACCCGTGGACGTTGATCAGCCTATCGCGTCCGAGCCAGTCGGTTGGCGAACGCTTCTTAGAGGGACAGGCGGTAGAAAGCTGCACGTGGCGGAGTGATAACAGGTCTGTGATGCCCTTGGATGTCCGGGGCCACATGCGCGCTACACTGGAGGTATCAGCGGGCGCATTTTCCCCGGCCCGAGAGGGTCGGGAAACCTCTGAACCACCTCCCGTGATAGGGATCGGGGCCTGGAAGCAACCCCGTGAACAAGAAATTCCCGGTAGGCGCGGGTCATCAGCCCGCGTCGATCACGTCCCTGCCCTTTGTACACACCGCCCGTCGCTACTACCGATCGAACGGTCCAGTGAGGACCTCAGATCTAGCCGACGAGTCCGCTTACGCGCGGCGGCGTTCCGCGCCGTCGTCGGCGCGTTCTTTGATGGCCCGCAGAAGACGACCGAACCCGATTGTGCATCATGTTTTTATAAAGATGCGTTCACGAACATTACTATGTTCACGAAAAGTAAACGAGTTCGAACCCTACATGCAATTCTTGTGTTTTCA
>NC_068992.1:28295000-28297269 GCF_001194135.2 Octopus bimaculoides | reverse complement strand
TATATATACACACACACATAATGTATATGAGACAGAAGGAGAGAGAGGAGAGAGAACGTGATAGACAGACAGACAGACAGACAGACAGACAGATAGATAGATAGATAGATAGATAGATAGATAGATAGATAGATAGATAGATAGACGGACAGACGGACAGACGGACAGACGAACAGACAGACAGACAGACAGAATGTAAATTAATATATTAAAGTATTTTCTCAGTATCAATTATATGATTATATGTAAAGAACTATAATTATTTCTACGTGTATGGAATATATTAGCAATTCTGCCAGGTTCACACAATAGTTCGAAATGAACTCTGTATTGAAATGTCTTCCATTTGAAATATATTAACTAAAAATCACAAATGTATAACATTCTGTAAAAGGATTTCACTTTCTGAGCCTGTAGCTGTCACCTGCATAGTTGTGATCGTCGCGATATACAAACCCGCATTGACTAGTGAGGTGAAAAAATCTTAATTCGTTTTAGAACTAATGGCTATATATTTTCTTGCCGTTTTGTCATCGTTTTTAGATGTATTCGGTAACACACAAGTTTAGGCCGTAAGCAATTTTGTTTTGATATTGTGGAATCATGCTGATATCTATTCAGGTTCATATAATTAGTCGTCCATTTTAAAGAAACACGACTTTGATAATAATTTTACTTCTGAATCTAATTCCAACAAATTCTCCATGATTACCCAGCATTATCGGAAGTTATATAAGACCTCAAGAACTACATAACTAATTAAATCTCGTAAGGAGGTAAGTTAGAAAACGATATTTTTAAATGTGGCTACACCGACTCTGAAAATCCAGCTTTCAATGACGATATTTTATAATGATAATGTTTTATTTAAACAGTTTTAACTGTAAAAGTTACGATTGTCTCAAAGCACAAAGACAAAGTAATTTTGCAGCTAATTTCTGGATTTGATTCACTTTCGTGGCGAGATTCATCTGACCTATCCTGAATTTTGTAATCATTCAGAAACTACCTTACATTTGATACTCACAAGAGAAAAGATACATAAACAAACCATACTTTCTATCTTCAATTCCGTTTTCGTGCCTATTATTATCTAGGGCGAAGAATGACTGAAAGCGCGCAACCACGAATACAGGCGACTGAAATGGGGTTTCACTGAGGAACTTCTAAAGTAACTTTACTCGACAGGGTGTGTAGCTCAGAGATCAGGAAGTTCGAGCCACTATGTTATATATATATATATATATATATATATATAGCTTTACCATAATTACGGATGCCGCAGAGCTAATTTTGTCAAGAGTGGCTGAGTCATTTGGCAGTATGTACTTGAGAAGTTCTAAGTGTTAATTCTACCTGTATTCACCTGATGAAAACGGGTTTTTCTTGCATGATGTAGCACTTTCTTCATCAAGAAAAAAACATCTCCGAAACAGCTGTAGTGAACAGCAGTCCATTTGTTTTTATTTTTATTCTTTACCTAACTTGGAATCTGCAATTCGTTTGGATCTGGAGTCTATAGACAGCGGTGCAATAGGTACATTGAGTATACCTATGTATTACCTTCATGACTCGTAGAATATTCCGTCAGCCAATTGTGAATGTATGCATAACTGGAGAACAAATCCGTATTTGCTTTAGTGAGTACGTATTTGTTGTTATACATTGTTTGTACACAGTAGTGCTATAACCGATGCTACCTTGGTGCTTTCACTATTTAAATACCCGGTTCTCTCGAATTATGCAAATATTATATATATATATATATTCAAATATGAACTAGAAGTGTCTCGAGGTATATAAACAAAATCGAACACACATACACAAGGTTTGCGCGTTGTTAGTTCGTGGGTCGGCTGCAGCTTTTAGGAGTAAGAGAACATATTCTCTATGCGCCTGGTGTAAAAGAAAACACCTCAAAGTAAGTCAAAGAGAAGCGAGACGAAACATCGATGTCTGTCGCTCCGAGAAGGGACCTATGTGAGGTGTCTCGCTTGCCTATAACACCAAGTACATAGAGAATATATTCTCTAACACCTAGAAGCTGCAACCAACCCACGAGAGAGAGAGAGAGCAAAGATAATTTACCAACATAATGTGGCAGTCCTGGTTTAGGACTAGTTTTCCTTGGGCTAAATAATAGAAACAATCGTCCTAAACCAGGACTGCCACGCTGTATTGGCAAATAATCTTTAATCTAGAGTACTGCTACTGAATGTCTCCCGTTGAGAGATTTCCAAATAGTAATTTTCTCAAACAGTAATTATAT
>NC_068992.1:28293338-28294657 GCF_001194135.2 Octopus bimaculoides | reverse complement strand
TATATATATATCTATCTATTATAATAAGAAAATTCAAGATCTTCAGAAAATTAATTAATAAAATTTAAAATTATTTGAAACCGCTAACGGTTTGCAGGTGTTTACTTAGCATGCAGGCATTGAACACTTATTTTGCATATCTTAAACAACCTTAAACTACCTCTGACGAGATTCAACTTTCAGATAATTTTTAATTTTATTAATTAATTTTCTGAAGAGCTTGAATTGAAACAGCTGTAAGAGATGTTTGTCAATTTTTTTTAATTAATAAATAGCAATTTATTAATTATCTCTCTATTTTCTTATCTTATCATATATATATATACACGTGCTTTAAACAGGCATCGTTTCTTTTCCTGTTTCTTTTCTTTCTTATTTATTTCGTACTCTACTTTGGTAAAGGTTTCACGGAAACGTCAGTGTAATTCCTCTCCTTTCCTTTCGCCGGCGAACTGTTCACTGCATTCTACATCTTATGCTTATTTTGTGCGGGATTACTTTTTGACCACCACCTTTTGAATTTTTGTCTACTTGTTTTAACCTCTCGCGTTGTCCAGCTTACTGCCCGTTTCTTATTCCCCTCGTTGCACTTGTGTTATTTTACTCACACTAACACACACACACACACACACACACACACACACACACACACACACATGCACACGTACGTATGTATATATATATATGTGTGTGTGTGTGTGTGTGTGTGTGTGTATTCTCGTTCTCTTTTTTTAATTTAGAATACATTTTGAGTGACCACCAGCTTGATAGCAAGGTTGCGAAGGAAAGCATCTTGTTTTGTTCATCATCCTACAAATCTTAAGAATGTCTTGCAGATTTTTATAGTTCCAGGTATCTGGATCATTTGTAGTATTTAAATTCAGGACTTGCACGCGCGTGTATGTATACACACGTACGCACACACATATATATAATACACACACCTAAACATACTCATATACATATACGTGGTCTGATCAATAAGTATCCGGACTGTTGCCACAGTAACGAAGCTAAAGCATGCAGCGCAAAACCGCTTGGTACAGATTGAACTTGAACTCTGTTGTGCACGCGCACTAAGTCTTAACGTTATGAATTCACTTCCGCTGTTTACAGCAGTGCTTAGAAGGAAGGTGCGTAGCGTGTGATAGTTGCATTGAACATGACAGAGAAAGTTGAGCAGTGTCTGCTTCAAATTTTGCCAAAAGCTTGGCGATACCTGCTCAGAGACCTACGCAAAGTTTTCAAAAACTTATCATTTTCGACATGATCAAAGAGATCTTGTGCAACGGAAACCTGAGTGTCTTTTTGGTCAACTG
>NC_068992.1:28289693-28293328 GCF_001194135.2 Octopus bimaculoides | reverse complement strand
ACCTACGCAAAGTTTTCAAAAACTTATCATTTTCGACATGATCAAAGAGATCTTGTGCAACGGAAACCTGAGTGTCTTTTTGGTCAACTGAAAGCAGTTTTGGCACAAACTTGGCAGACACGTGTCTCAAACCTAAATCTTCAGTGATGGTGGATTGAACAGAACCGTAACTAATCTGCACATCCTCTGATAACTCACGGATGGTGATTCGACGATCTACTTGCGCAGCTGCACACACATCTGCAATGTTTTTCTCAGTTCTGTTGGTTGCGAGTCTCCCAGAACACTTGTTAGTATCGACATTTTTTCCGTCATCTTAGAAACGTGTGACCCAGTGACCCACTCGTATATTTGTGTGCGGCTCATACACTTTCTGCAACTTTGCGTAGGCCTCTGAGCAGGTATTACCATGACAACTTTCTCTGTTGTGGTCAATGTGACGATCACACGCTACACACCTTCCTTCTAAGCACTGCTGGAAACAGCGGAAGTGAGCTAGAACGTTTAAATCTACTGCGCATGCACAGCAGAGTTCAAGGTCCATCTTTGCCCAGCGGCTTCACTCTGCATGCTTTGGCTTCGTTACTATGGCAACAGTCTGGATACTTATTGATGAGACCTCGTTTATATATATAAGTATATATACCACACGTGCACACACAATCACACACTCACATGCATACACACACACGCACGCGCACATACATACATACATACATACATACATACATACATACATTCATACATACATACATTCATACATACATACATTCATACAGACAGACAGACAGACAGACAGACAGACAGACAGACAGACAGTTAGCTGAAACTGGGCAGCCACACACAATATCATTGATTGCTTTCTGTCAACATTCACGTCGTATCTTATATTGTGCAGTAACGTTTTGTTTTCGATTTCATTATATTCGTTTCGGGATTTCTATTATGAAGGATTTGCTTTTTTTTGCTGCTCTTGAATCTCCTTCGATTTCTCTTTAGAGTTCTGTGCTTCTCCGTTACATTTTGTGCAATATTTACCGCCCCCGCCAGGTTCGTTCTTCGTGTTGTGTTTTCGACACGAAGGAGAAGCTTTTCCTGTCATTATCGTAAAATGACATTCTATATTCTTGCTTTCAGCTATGTTTTTAGTATTTATTTATTAATTTTGTTAGTTTTTCTCCATTCTATTCGCAACTGATTATTATTTCAACCGTTCTTTTATATTTGTTAGCTTCCTTGAAGACTGAGAACAGGAATTTTCGTTTTGTCATTTTTGTAGGTAATTGTAGTATTTTCCTTCGATATATACTAAATATTATGATATTCTAGCTGCAGAAAGTCCTTACGTCCCAGCCTAAATGTAAATAAAATATTTCTAGCGTGAGGCAGAATAAAAATATACTCATACCACGGTACTATTAAAGTGATGGAGAACATCGGTCGGATGAAGCTGATTGTCCATAGGTACCGACACTAAGGTTAGGTTACATTAGGAGTGGCTGATATCAACAATTACATTACGAAAGACAGGGAAATAAATACAGTACTGTACTTTTAATCAAGCACACTATCCAATCTGACAATGTAAAATACCTGTACACTGTAAATATACATTAAAATACAGGAAATCCAACATTTCTAATTTTAAATCAGGCTTACCAGGGACAGTGAAGAGATGTTGTTGATATGCTGTGGTTTTGTCCGCTGCTTCCGAAATCCGTGAAAGAGTTATCCTTAGTACCGAGGTATGAGTGTATATTTCAAAGGCACACGACACTCGAACAGATCACTCGAACAGATCACTCGAACAGATCACTCGAACAGATCACTCGAACAGATCACTCGAACGTGAATTCTTTTAATTCCCAAGAAACAAAACTACAAACCATCAACTGTCTCGTTTCTGTTTATAATGCTGTAAGACTGCAGCTTATAGACCTGCTTTCATCATTTTTGTTAAATCAATCACGTGTATCTTCTGTCGAAACTGACCTCTTATGCGTTTCTCGTCGTTTCCATACGTGGTTTCTTCTCAGCTCACACCGATGTGATGTATATTGGTGGAGTTTTCTCAGGGTTATACTATCAACTCTAGTGTACCCCAGAGTTGGGTTTTGCGTAAGCACTTTTCCACCTACACGTTGACGGCTTATTTGTCATCACTTCCAACAACGCTCAAACGCATGCGCTTAAAACCATCCTTCATTCCTTCCCGCTAACCTTTTGCACTTAAGCGAGATTCATATGCAACATAAACATCTCACACTGAATGTGCACTGCGTTCATGAGCAGAAACTCGAAAATATCCCCCTGTTGAGTCATACCAATTTTGACTCTTTCAACAGTTATGCAATACAACTACCGCACATATCGAGAAAATTTCATCACAGTTCACCGTACACACCTAAACTGGAACAGCCACTACTAGAACCCTAATGACTGCTTCATATACTAGAATTTACTATCACTGGGGAGGTATCCTAATGGTTATTGACTCGTGACGTCGCAATGACGCATCTCAAAACCTGATCTTCCACTTGACACCCCAAACTACTTCCTTTCCTCACCCAACCCCAACTATTAAGTAACTCTGAGGCCTTAAAATTGTAGCAATGCTGCATCCACATCCACCATCACTGCCCCCCCCCCTTTGTAGATCATCTGACCACTGGCTAATTACGAATCCACGGTACATGTCCACACACTGTGCAACGCCACTACTTCCGCAACCCATGGCAATTCAAGTCAATTGATTCTTTTATCTTTTTACTTGTTTCAGTCATTTGACTGCGGCCATGCTGGGGCACCACCTTGGAGGGTTTTAGTCAAACAAAGTTGACCCCAGGACATATACCTTTAAGATTCGTACCTATTCTATTGGTCCGTTTTGCCGAACCGCTAAGTTGTCAAGCTGTGGTGGGAGAGAAACACAAACACATACACATACACACACATATATAAATATCACTAAATGTGACTAGGGTGTTAGGAAACACCTACATTGCTAGAAATAAGAGCTAAGCCGCTCTAATGTTGTATGAATGAAAGCATATACACTAAAGGGACCATAATCGCCTGAAAAGTGCTGGTAGAGAATTCTTAATACTGACGCGTCAGTTTCGGCAATTTCCGTTACCTCATCAGTTAAGACAGCTCGACTGTTTGGCTCTCTTTCCGGACTTGTTTCACCATTAGTATTTATGTTTTCGTCATCCAAATAATCGGATGATTTAGCGATTTGCTTATTGGCAAAACATTCCAAACTGCTGTTTATATTAATTGTATATATACCCATTAGTGAATCGCTAAATCATCCAATTATTTGGATGACGAAAGCACAAATACTAATGGTGAAACGAGTCCGGAAAGAGATCCAAACAGTCGAACTGTCTTAACTGATGAGGTAACGGAAATTGCCGAAACTGACGCATCAGTATTAAGAATTCTCTACCAGCACTTTTCAGGCGATTATGGTCCTTGTTAGTGTATATGCTTTCATTCATGTGCTTTAATTACAACATTAGGGCGGATTAGCTCTTGTTTCTAGCAATGTTGGTGTTCCCTAACACCCTAGTCACATTTAGTGACATTTATAATTCTCTGTTTTGGCGAAATGTTGCAAACTGCTACGTATA
>NC_068992.1:28287472-28289660 GCF_001194135.2 Octopus bimaculoides | reverse complement strand
AATTAAGAGGGTAAAGGTTTATTAATTTATTAATTTATTAATAAATCAACAATTAATAATTTTTACCAAGCCCTTCGGTATGTAAGCACCATTATCGGTGGAGAACTTATTTAAAAGTTCATATACATTTATAAACATAATTAAGGGATCAGCAAATATTTGCTGATCCCTTAATTATGTTTATATATATATATGTATGTATGTATTATGTATGTCACGGTCTTCTTTTAGTTTCCATCTACCAAATCCACTCACAAGACTTTAGTCTGTCCGAGGCTATAGAAGACATTTGCCCAAGGTGCTACGCAGTGGGACTGAACCCGAAACCACATGGCTGAGAAATAAGCTTCTTGCCACACAGCCGCGCCTGCGATTGTTCAGAAAAGCTATAACACAAATTATACATCACTCCAAATTCGTATATGCTAGCTAGTGCTTGAACTGTAAACGCAAAAGATCTGTACAATCTACAGCGTACACACTGTCTATACTGTTTGTTATTTTCAGTGGTTTCATCTCCGAGATCAACGGTTTTAACGCCATTAACGTTCCACCTCAATTTTTTTACGAATCGATACAGGTAGTAAAAACACGTTCAGTAATAATAGGGGTGTCCAGAAGATGAGAATTCTATAGCTGAAGGACTTGGTATAGGGGTCTTTTTGCAGTCGTAGTAGTGTAGTGATGGACACAATTTGGCCGAGGAGAAAAGCGATCAATGAATCAAAACTTTCTGGGTGTGACACAAAATCAGCCTGATAAGTGGAACTGAGGCACTTATTAACTCCAATAGAAAAGTAAGAATCAAGAGACAGCATGTCGGTAGAATGATCCCTGGGGTGTAGTAGTCAGTGGCTTCATAC
This sequence comes from Octopus bimaculoides, assembly GCF_001194135.2. Classification (NCBI taxonomy): domain Eukaryota; kingdom Metazoa; phylum Mollusca; class Cephalopoda; order Octopoda; family Octopodidae; genus Octopus; species Octopus bimaculoides. Next base: position 28,288,797 of record NC_068992.1, on the reverse strand, counting down.
CAACAAGTTCTGTCGACGAAATCTATCAGGTTGAGTAAAAAGTAAGCAACGTTATGAAACCTGAAGAATTTGTAGCAGATTTTTACAGAGTTTCGAATTTTTTTAAAACATTTTTTTGCAATTGTCTGATAATATAGACATAGACTTGCCCAAATGCATCAATAAATTAACAGTGATTTTTTATTTTCACTGTTGTAACAATCATCTGAAATGGAACTGTCAAAGCGCGATTTTCGAGCAATTTTGCTATTCAACTTCAAAAAAGGACGTAAAGCGGCTGAAACTGCGCGCGATATCAACGAAACGTTTGGTGAGGAAATAGCCAGTGAGTGGTCAGCTCGAAAATGGTTTAAATGATTTCGCAGTGGAGACGTGAACCTTGAAGGTTGTGGGCATAATGGACGCTCATCTGTCGTCGATGACAGTCAATTAAAGACCTTCATTGAGAAAGATCCACGTAAAACCACTCGAGAACTGGCAAAAGAACATCAGGTTAGCTAGAAAACTGCCTGCGACTATTTACATGCGATTGGAAAATCAAAAGAGCTCGACAAATGGGTACCACACGATTTGAATGAAAATCAAAAAATGCGCAGATATGAAATTTGCTCGTCGCTTCTTCTCCGTAACCAGACCAATCCATTTCTTTAACTTACGATGAAAAGTGGATTCTGTACAATAATAAAAAAACGTTCTTCACAGTGGTTGAACCAAAATGAAGCACCGAAAACCTTCCCTAAACTCGAGCTCTTCAAAGAGAAGGTTATGTTGACTGTTTGGTGATGTACTGTTGGACTCATCCACGGTAACTTCTTAAAACCCGGAAAAACCATTACTGCAAAAACATATTGCCATGAAATTTCAAAAATGAATGAAAAAATGCTACTCCTCCGTCCCTGACTGGTCAACAGAAGAGGGCCAATCATTTTTCATGACAATGCTCGACCCGACGTTTCACCAATGATGCTCCAGAAGTTGAAGGAACTTAAGTACGAAGTTCTTCCCCACCCAGCTTATTCCCCAGACCTTTCTCCTACCGACTACCACTTTGTCAAACATCTTGATAGTTTCCTGCGAGAGAAAGAGTTCAAAAATCAATCAAACCGATGCTGAAAGTTTGTTCAAAGAGTTCATCAGCTCCAAAACTCTAGACTTTTATGATAACGAAACAAACAAACTTGTAACTCGTTGGCAAAAATGTGTTGATTGTAATGGTACTTACTTTGATGAATAAAACTTCCGCATTGTTTAAATATATGTATATATATATAAACATACACTCACACACATTCACACACACACATACACACACATATGCATATATA
>NC_068992.1:28285683-28287036 GCF_001194135.2 Octopus bimaculoides | reverse complement strand
ATTATGTGTATTTCTTCTATCTTATATATATATAAATAAATAAATGCGCCCTTTTAAAGCCTAGCCAGGGTCATGGGCCCGGTTTCTCGGTTTCAATGGCGTATGTATTCCCCAGCTGGACGGGACGCCAGTCCATCGCAGCGTTACTCATTTTTGCCAGCTGAGTGAACTGGAGCAACATGAAATACAGTATGGCCGACTGGTGAAGAGAATTGCTTCAAAATGCGGGGACAAGTGGTCGATCCCACTACTGATGACGGCCAGGAACATGTGTCCACAACTGTCCTCTTATCTCCAGGCAATAACCTGTCCTTTTCCTTAGTGGCATATCAACTTTGGAAAACTCTTGATTCTTGAAATTATCTCTCCTTCTTGAGTGGAGCTAGTCTAAATTTCCATTTGATAACTGTGGCACATTCTCTAGCGAGGAGATATTTTAAATGAGTCAAGAATTTATGTTGTATGGTATTTGATATACCTGTATTTGCCTATGTTCTTCAAATACATGGCTATGGTCACTCTGAGTTATTTTTCTTAGCTCATTTTTGTTCAGATTTTGCAAATTACCGACTCCAGTCATGTGTTCTGCTCCTTCTTCTATAAATTTAAATCCCTTAGTAAATGGAGAAACGGTTGTACTTTATTTCACGTTGCTCCAGTTCACTCAACTATAGAAATTAGTCGCGACGTCACTGGTGCCAAGCTCTATCGGCCTTTGCCTTTCCCTTGGATAACATCGGTGGTGCGGAGAGGGGAGACCGGTATTTATGGACGACTCCTGGTCTTCCATAAACAACCTTGCTTAGATCTGTGCCTCGGAAGAGCACTTTCTAGATGACCCATGCTTATTCGTGACAGAAGAGTATCTTTATTTATATGTGTTGTAAACCTACATGCTACTGACCACTCTCAGTTAATTCTCATCGCTCATTTATATTTACATATATATACCTATGTGTATGTATACTGGCGGGCATTATTTATTATTAATTATTATTGCAAATATCGGCTGCATATACCAACGAAAATACATTCATACAGAAATATATTTCATATGTGTGTGTGTGTATGCGCGCGCGCGTGTGCGTGTGAGTGTTAGCACGTATATATATATATATATATATATATATATATATATATCAATATATTATAAATTAACTACCAACAAAAATAATTGGTAAGCTAACTTAAAAAATCATCATCAAAATAGCAGAAAAAAACGACAGTGAAGGTATGCAGACTCTTCAAGAATCGATCCTTTTGGTTATATAAATAATAATAAAGGAGTTACGACGCAAAAACGTATAAATTCAAAAGAACATATTTATTTTCTTCAATATATATTTCAGCATA
>NC_068992.1:28282665-28283684 GCF_001194135.2 Octopus bimaculoides | reverse complement strand
ATATATATATATATATATATATATATATATATATATATATATATATATATATATATATATATATACACATATACGTACATACACTCACATGCACACGCACACACACATACACACATCTATATATGAAATATATCTCTGTATGAATCTATTTACGTTGGCATATGTAGCCGATATTTGCAATAATAAATAATAATAAATAATGCCCGCCATTATTGTTACAATTGATATTATTTTCATGTGTAAAGAATAACTGAATCGTAAAGGAATGAACAAAATACCTTGCGGTATTTATTTCCGTTTTAGTGTTCTGGCTTTAAATCCCGCTGAATTGATTTTACCTTTCATGCTTAACGGCTTCGATAAAATAAAGAACCAGTGATATGCTCTGGTCAATTTAATGAAGTAACATTTACCCACCAACTTTCGACCTTGCTTCGGAAATAATAATTATTATTGCCATCATCATAAACTCCACCACATTCTTCAAACTCCTATTATCTCCAATATAAAGCGTACTGAAGTTAGATCTAGTTATACGATACGTCTGTAATTTTCTGAGGTTGTCTCTCAAATCTCTGTACAAACAACAATTACTTTAAGTGGTTTAACGCTAATCTGTTGAATAGTTGTATAAGATTTCTCATCGGTAAGGTGTTACATATTGAAACTGTATGTTTCCAAGACTGTAATTTTCCAGAACAATATTCTGCTGCCTGCTATTAGTTCCATTTTGAAATGAAACAGCAGTAATTATGAATAGAACAAGCCTTACGACTTTATAATGACAAACAATAAAACCAAGTAACAAAAATGTTTCTTTGCATATGTATGTTTGTATATGCATCTTCTCGCTCTCTCTCTCTTTCATTATCTCTTCCTCCATCTCTCTATCTATCTATCTGTCTGTCTGTCTGTCTATCAACATATGTGTGTGTGCATATATTTGTGTGTGTATGTTTATGTATATATATATATATATATATATATATATATATATACACATACTTATATACATATAT
>NC_068992.1:28271828-28281909 GCF_001194135.2 Octopus bimaculoides | reverse complement strand
ATATATATATATATATATATATATATATATATATATATATATACACATACTTATATACATATATGTACATACTTATATACATATATGTACATATATATATATGCATTTATGGCTGTATATGTACATATATGTGTATATGTTTGTATGTATACATACGTATATGCATAAATGTACTACTTTTACTCAGATCAGAGCCATTTTACCATATGTCCACAAAGTTACCTGGCAACAAAGAAGTAGAAATGAAAACACAAGATCTTTTAATATGTGAGACGGCTGAACAACTCGAGATCAACAACATTTGCATAAAACACATTTTGTTTGGGTGGGGTGTTCCAGAAAGCCGCAGTTGCTACTACTGTCGCAACCGTTTTTACTGCTGCGGCTACTGCTGCTACCATTGTTGTTCTTTTTTGTCTTGTTCCAGAGCTGTGGATCGGCGCTCAACGATTTGTGTTTGTCGTCCAACACGTTGTAATCGAGATCATTATGTTATTTTAAAAAGTTTCGCTCTAGCTACAATAATGGGCATCTCCTTTAGTTGTTCTTGTTAGCTTTTAACACAGGACAATCCTTCGTGTACATACTTATCATCAAAATGATCGCTTTGCAAACACGTACGTTCGGGCGCAGCCCCACTACGCGGCATTTTGTGCCTCAGGTCGACTGATACCTTGCGAGCGAATTTTGGTAGCCCGTCTAATATGTATGCGTAGTCTTAGTAGTTGTCCTCTACCACCGCTTGACTACAAGTATTGGTTTGTTTACGTTCCTGGGTGTCAACGATTCGGCAGAAGTGACCGATAGAATAAGTACCATAGTTAAAATATAAGGACTAGGGTTAATTTGTTCGATTAAACCCTTCATTATGGTGTCCCAGCATGGCCGCAGTCCACTGATTGAAACAAATGAAAAGAACTGTGATTGATAAAAGGACTGAGATCATACTGGCTTTTGTATTCTATTCGACATTATCCAAAGTTCCTTTCTATATTAAAGACAGCCTCAAGGCTTCAACATTGACCTCTCCTTCCATTTATTTAAAGATAAGTCGTAGTTTTGTAGAAATTTGGCAGCTATTTCTACCAAGTCGAGTTTGTGTGCCTTTATGCGAGAGTACGTGTGTGCGTGAGAGAGAGAGAGAAAGAGTGAAAGAGTGAAAGAGAGATGTGGGGGAGAAAGAGAGAGAGCGTAAACTTACATGTGCGTTCTATATTTAAGAGATGAGGAATTATGTACATTATTTACATTATTTATATTTGACGGATATTTGTCCTCATTTTGTTTGTTGTTAACACAACGTTTCGACTGATACACCCTCCATCCTTCATCAGGTGTCTTGGGGAAATTTCTAACTTGGGTTCTCATTCCTAAGGTATTTTTCGATGTTGTTATTATCAATATTATTATTATTAGTAGTAGTAGTAGTAGTAGTAGTAGTAATCTTCGGGTTAGTAGTCCGCGCTCTTAACCACTACGTCATATGCCCGTGGGCGTTGTATTGATATTATTTTCATGCGGATTTCACCCATATTGCCCTCCAATCAACCTTTCTGTCACCGCTTTCAACACTCTAAGTAATAACAACAGAAAATATCGACGATTTAACGAGTCGGCAAACCATTTTTTTCTGCAAATATCGAAGAAATCAGCAAGCAGAGAACCGCAGGTTATCATCACTCAGAACATCAAATATTATTTCAGATAAACAAGACTGAACACACACTTTTCTTTTCGGCCAAGTCCTCATCAACTTGGAGTTCGACATAAAGCGAAAGGTGGCGGTGGCGATCGAATTGGTTTTTCTCTGTTGAATTTGTTGAAAAGTAACAGTAGAGAGAATTGCTTGAGTGAACGGGCTTCTTAATGCCTGTTGGTCGAAGATTACAACTAGGAGAAGGGATTTACCCTTCGTAGTCAAGGGTAACCCTAGGTTTGTGGAACTTTCTACTTAACCCCTAGGTTGTGTCCTCTTCAGAGATGCCACCCTTCATTTCTTTAGTGTACTGTTGTTTTCCGCTCCTGAGTTGTTGTTGTTTTTTCTGAATCTATTCGGCACAAGACCCCACTGTTTATTGTAATCTGACAATCCGTTCATATAATATCCTCTTATTTGTTGCCCTTGTAGCAAATATAGAATTCATTATTATTATTATTATAAGCGCGCTGGACAAAATTCTTGACGGCATTTCGTCCGTCTTTACGTTCTGACTTCAAATTCCGCCAACGTCGACTATGCCTTTGAACCTTTTGGGATCGATGAAGCAAGTACCAGTTGAGCACTGGGGCTGATGTAATCGATTGTCTTCCTCGCACAAAATTTTGGGTCTTGTGGCTAATATTTTTTTTTTTCAATTTCCATTTCACTTCTAAAGCTCTCCATTTCACCTGCTTCCGTTAATTCAGTAAAAACGGAAAAACAACTTGCTGTCAATGTTCACAGGGTCTCTTTTCGCGATACTTAACACCCAAGTACCAGTCTCAAAAACCTCGCTGTCCCCCAACAAAGCATATTCTATCCTCATGTCAATCCCAATTTATCTAACAAATTTCTCAACCTGGTTGTTAATGCTCTCAATGACCTTACGATACTCGGATGATTGTTACTTTCTTCATTGCTCACATTTATGACATTTCACCTTTTAGCAGCTTGTACTTCTCAAAGGAGCCATTCATTTCTCCTATGATTTTGGAACTTGGTGTAATTAGTTCTCAAAACTTGTTCCTGAGCGCTACATATCAATGTCTCATTGCTTCCATTCAGATTACTTTTCATGAGCCACCTCCAGGTGTTAATCTTGTAATTCCATTTCTCTGAGGTATTGCCCATGCATCGTTTTCATTTTCCACCTTTTCAATCTTTGTTCTCCATCTTGCTTCTTAAATTCTTTTGGGTGTGTCACATTCCCACTAGGTATCGTATTGCTATTTCTAACAGGAATAACCAATGGTTCAATCTGCTGTTTGACCTACAACCCCAGACTGTTTTTTTCATTGACAACACAAGTCTGGCATCTTATGACACCTCTTCTCCTTTGTTTCTTAGCACATACAGTCTATCGGTCTCTTTTGCCGAACCGCTAAGCTACGGGGACGTAAACACACCAGCATCGGTTGTCAAGCGATATTGGGGGGACAAACACACACACACAAACACATACACACACACACACACACACACACACACACATATATATATATATATATATACGACGGCCTTCTTTCAGTTTCCATCTACCAAATCCACTCACAAGGCTTTGGTCGGCCCGAGGCTATAGTAGAAGACACTTGCCCAAAGTGCCACGCAGTGGGACTGAACCTTGAACCATGTGGTCGGTAAGCAAGCTACTTACCACACAGCCACTCCTGCAACTATAGTTTCTATCCATTTCTTGAAGCTCGTTCTTTGTCCGTCTAACAAAACTTGCGCTATAACGCGTTAATGAGACAGACCATGTATTCATTGCCCTGATCTTCTTCTTTCCATTGAGTGTACTATCCATGATTCGGTTCTTCTGAGGTATTCTCGCCAAAATCTTTCCTTCATCTCACTCTCCTTGATTTTGTCATACTCCAAAATACCCAGATATTTATATCCATCCACCTCAACATTCTTGATTCTCTCGCCGTTGGATAGTTTTACATCATCAGATGATACTGCTTTGCCTTTATGTAGGTCCCATCTTTGGATATATTCCTCCTTGGCCAGGACTGGGTAGCCAGAGACAATATGATTCATTGTTTCTTCCCGATCACCACATATCCTGCAGACACAATGTACTTTTCTTCATTGTGTTTTTTGTGGTTTCTAGTGAGGAGGCTTTGATCATGTGCTGCGATTAAAATCTCTTCAGTCTCTGCTTTACACACTGAGATTCTCAATCATTGTTGGGATTTCACTTTATCTGTACTTTGTCTTTATATGGTAAATATTGGGATAAGCTAAAAGCTTATCCTAATATTTACCATATAAGAACTTTTCTTGCCATCATTTTATCATGGTATTTTGTAGTTCCAGTTTCAGTTTAGATTTTAATTGCTTTACAGCTTTTGTTGTTTCTTCTTTTCCGTGAGGTTCGTCAGGTATTATGACCTCCTTTGTCCTTTCGGCTTCTTTGAAGACAGAAAACAGTTTTCGTTTTGTTTTGCCCATGCTTTGTGGTTATTTGCACCAGTTTTACTTGGTTCTGTCTTAAATATTTCTGTAGGCCTATGGTGGATATTTTATAGTAATTTTCTAATTGTATAAGGCCTCTACCACTTTCAATTCGTTGTACATATAAGCTTTCTAAGTCAGATTTTGGGTGGTGTACTCTAAAGACTCTCATTATTTTTCTTGTTTCCTGTCTAATTTGCTTAGTTCATTTAGTGTCCAATTAAGAATATTGCAGCTGTAACTTACAACTGAAACAGCTACAGTATCGATACCTATTATCTTATTTTCCGCATTGAACCCTATTTTAAGTACTAATATCTAACACGCCTATAATATTCCTTCTTTATCTTCTCTTTCATGGGCGTGTGTTCTACTGTATCTAGTTCGTTAATTCCTAAGTATTTGTATGTCTGACTTTGGTCTAGTTCTCTCATTTCATTTTCATTAGTTTGATATTTTCATTCTTAACTAGTTTTTCTTCTTTTAATAGTTGCTTTTCATGGCACATTTTTCAAAGCTGAATTTCATATTTATTTCTTTGCTAAATCCATGCACTATCCGTAGTGCATGGATTTAATAGTAATGTCTCCAGCTGTTTATCATTAGCAACATACAGTTTGAAATACTCCTTATCATTATTATCATGATGAGAGAGCAGCGCATGTTGCACAATACGAAGCACGATATACCCATTCTAACTACCCGTCTGATAAAGGTACACCTGGCACATGCATCATAACCATGTGTGCGACATGGTGAACTCATATCAAAGAAAATAGCGCATGATCTTGCAGGCAAGGCCCACTTAGAATTTTCTTCAGGTCGGGTGGGTTCCTGAATAAGGGTTGCTTAAAAATGATGACGGAAACACTCCCCGAATTCCTCTCATACATGACTATGATGCTCCCCCACTACTCCTACTCATGATCAGAAGTGCGCGTATCGTCATCTGCAAAAGAACATGCGCAATTGGTTACGGTCAAGCAACTGACAAGCAAATCTCTGGTTTAGAGCAGAATATTTGTTGTAGCCCATCTCTTACACCAATAGAAAGTATGTACATGTTAACACTTCCATTCAGTTAAGATCAGAAGGCATGAGAGTCACTACTTATTATTATTATTATTATTATTATTATTATTATTATTATTATTATTATTATTATTATTATTATTATTGAAGGCCGCGAGCTGGCAGAATCGTTAGCACACTGAGCAGAATGTCTAGCGGCATTTCGTCTGGCTGTACGAGGTCGACTTTGCCTTTCATCTTTTCGGGGTCGATAAACTAAGTCCCAGTTGAGTACTGGGGGCGATGTGATTGACTATCCCCCTCCCCACAATTTCAGGCCTTGTGCCTGTAGTAGAAAGGATTATTATTATTATTGAGTGAGAGAGTAGTGCATGCCATTAAAGTGACACTAGGGTAAAATATATGAAGCCCAGTATACACATCATGACTACCCATCTGATAAGGGTGCACTAGACATATGCATCACAACCATATGTGCGCGACATGGTGATCTCATATCAAGATAAACATCGCATGACCTTACAGGCTCAGTTAGAATTTTCTTGGGGTCGAGTATTCCATCCCGCTCAAAAGGTCCCTGAATAAGGTTTGTTTAAGGATGTTGAATGAAACACCCATGTTTCCAAACCCCAAAGAATTCCTTTCAACACATGGCTATGATGCTCCCCCACTACTTCTACTCATGATCAGAGATGCACATATCGTCAGCCACTTAGGGACATGCTCAATTTGTTAAGGTCAACCAACTGACAAGCAAATCTGTGGTATTGAGCAGAATATTTGCTGTAGCTCAGCTTTTATACCAAACAAAACAATGTACATGATAACACTTGCAATCAGTTAAGATGAGAAACCATGAGAACCACTGCCTGGTACTGCATCAGGGCATTTATTATTATTATTGTTGTTATTATTATTATTATTATTATTATTATTATTATTATTATTATTAGGTGACAGAATAGTTAAAGCGTCGGAAAAAATCTTTTGCGATATTTGTTCTGGTTCTTAAGTTCTAAGTTCAAATGCCGCTGAAGAAAACTTTGTATTTCATATCTTCGTTGTCAATAAAATAAATCGCAAGCCAAGTACCAACATCGGTGTGATAGACTAAACTTCACACCCAGAAATTGCTGGCCTTGTGTCATAATTTGAAACAATCATCATCATCATCATACATCTGAACTCCACTCCTAGACGATGTAAACCACTATCGTTATTTCAATATTTCAGCTACCATTTTAGTTCAAATAATCGACGACGTTTGTTCTGTTGTATCCTGTACAGCTGATTAGTTTCCGTTTCCGACACTAAATGCACTCTGACCATACATAAATATCTCCAATATTCTCCATTAGAACGGTTTTAGTTAACTTTTAAAGCGCAATCAATTATTGTTTCTTGAAAACATGACACCAGTCACCTCATGCTGTGTGACTACAGGGGAATTGGCGAGAATACAACGTATTTACATGTTTATCAAGAAACCACGAAGTTGTTTGTGACTTAGATAGAGGTGGGAGGATGGCGATGTGTGTGGAAGGGAGGAGGAGGAGGAGGAGGAATGCAGCGATTAACGCTGTTCGACTAGATTTTTTTTATAGATTGGTTCTTAAGAGAAAATGTGGGCAACTTGAGTTCGGATGGCATGGAATCCGGGTAAGAAAGATTGTTTAGTGTGAACTTATGTGATGGGACGCTATAGAGAAATGGATGGGGAAGGTGTAAATTCATCGTGTGTACTTGGGTGGTTTGGAGTATCGAGTTTTGAAAAACAAAGACTATAAGATAGTAAAAGGTATGTAAAGCGGTTTGTAAGTCTGCAGTTATTGGAGTAATAAAATGGATCTCCGTCTGTTTAGACGATAACTATTCCTTGTTCGATAAGCTTAGACTACCCCCAATTCCTTCAATTAGTGTATATATGCCTGAATATCTCACAGACACGTGTATCTTCACAGAAAACACTTTGACGTACTGTGTGTGTATGTCCGTGGATTTCTGTATTATCGCTTCGTCGGGAGGAAGGCACAGACCTTGAACTTTTACAAGTCTTCCTATATTAATGGGGAACAGATAGGAAGATACCCTTAAACTAGTGATTGACCAGAATGTGTGCTACGAAGGAGTTTCTGGTAAAGACACCCGATGACCTAGCGGCGATGTTAAACGGGGTAACTGCATGAAGACAGAACAAATTCTTAAAGACATTTCATCACACATTTTGATGACTCCACCACTTTACCTCTCTGGTGTTATGTCGACTTCAGAAAAAAGAAAAGGCAAAACCGGCCTCGGGGGATTTGAACTCAGAATGTTAGAAGCCGGAATATATATTGTAAGCCAACGCTCTAACGATTCCCCTAATTCGCCTCCGACAAATGTATTTAAATACACAGAAATATTCTTTTCTACTCTAGGCACAAGGCCCGGAATTTTTGGAGAGGGGGCGTCAGTCGATTAGATCAACCCCAGTACGCGACTGGTATTTAATTTGTTGACGCCGAAAGGATGAAATGCAAAGTCGATCTCGGCGGAATTTGAACTCAGATCATAAAGACGGACGAAATACCGCTAAGCATTTCGCCCGGCGTGCTAACATTTCTGCCAGCTCGCCGCCTTATAAATACACAGAAATATTGTCACAAATTTTGTCACCCGGCAACAATTTTAGGGAAGGGTTAAGTCGATTACATAGACCCCAGTGCTAAACTGGTAGTTATTTTAGCCACCCCGAAAGGAATGAAAGGCAAAATGGACCTCGGTGGAATTTGATTTCAGATCGAAAAGACGGACGAAATTCCGTTAAGCATTTTGCCCAGCATGCTAACGATTGTGCCAGTGCGTCAAATTAATGCACAGAAATATTTGCAGCTACAAAGTATTATAAATCAAACAAGTCTATTCTGTTCACAATTTTTGACATAATGTCTACAGTTGTATTATAAAAGGTTTAATATAGAAACTGTATGGCCATCCGACTTTATTATGATAAATGACTACACAATGTTTTAAGTTGACACTCTACCACCAGAAACTTTCTTAAATGAAATCTTATTCTTGACATCTAAATATATTAAATAAAGCGGAAGTATATTACTGTATATTTATGGTGAGTTTTAAATCGAATATATTTGTGCTACAAAGACTTAAGTCATTTGATCCTCACGTTTAATTTCACTCCACCCTCTATAAATGCATTACCTTAATGAAAGGTTAACATATATATGTTAGCTTCAAATTTGGGAACAAGGCCAGCAACTTCAGGGAAAGGGTTAAATCAATTACATCGACCCCCAGTGCTCAACTGGCACTTATTTTTATTGACTCTGAAAGGATGGAAGGCAAAGTCAATCTCAGCGGAATTTGAACTCAGAACGTAAAAACTGGCAAAAAGCCGCTAAGCATTTTGACAGGCGTGCTAACGATTCTTTTCTACTCTAGGCACAAGGCCCGAAATTTTGGGGGAGGAGGCCAGTCGATTAGATCGACCCCAGTACGCAACTGGTACTTAATTTATCGATCTCGAAAGATGAAAGGCAAAGTCGACCTCGGTGGAATTTGAACTCAGAACGTAAAAGACAGACGAAATACCACTAAGCATTTCGCCCGGCGTGCTAACGTTTCTGCCAGCTCGCCGCACTGGTTAACGTATCCTGGTTTCAATTTCAGTGGGGTGGAGCTAATCAATTAGATCGACTCCAGTACTCAAATTTTACTTATTTAATCGACCCCGAAAGGATGACAGGTGAAGTCGACTGCGGCGGAATTTGAACTCATAGTAAAAATGGATGAAATTCCGTTAAGTATTTCTCCCGATGCGGGACCGATTCTGTCAGTTCGCCACCCTGGTTAACATATATATGCATTTGCTTTGTACTACTCTCGATATATTTGTCGATGGATAAAGAGAGAGGGATAGATGGAGAGAGAGAGAGAGAGAGAGAGAGAGAGAGAGAGAGAGAGAGAGAGAGAGAGAGAGAGAGGAAGAGAGAGATAATGAGATAGATAGAGAGACAGAGAGAGAGGGATAGATAGATAGATAGATAGATTGCTTAATAATGTACAGCAAACTATTGTTATATCCAATACTTTTCCATTCATAATGATATTAGAAAACCATTTGTTCGCGAGATGTTTCTTGGTTTGTTGAACATTCATCAGAAGACAAGCTACCCTCAAACAGAGCTTATCGCCAATCTCTCCTACAAACAGATCTTACAGCAAATAGCTTCTTAAGCGTTGGGAACTACTGTGAAAAGGTTTGGGACCACTGGGCTAAACATAGTCAAGTCATTACATATTGCTATAAGCTCTCTACATGGACATAAGTATGAGGGGTCTTATCGTACGATTGTGGTCAACAAACCATAAAATGTTTCGAAATAATTTTGATTTCCTTGTGTACGAAGAGCGACATATATTCACACATAATTAGTTTCACAGTGAAAACCTTAGGTAGTAGTTTAACAACATCAAATTTACTTTAGGCTTTATAATACACGCAGTGTTATGTACACATTTTCGTATTCTGTTTCTCTATCTATCTATCTATCTATCTATCTCTGCGAAAGAAATCGGCTGTGGTTCAAATCTGAAGTGGGATGCACTTCCCCAAATACGGATGACAAGACTAGGTACGAGATGTCTGTTGTTGCTGTTGGCACTCCATCGCTTACGACGTCGAGGGTTCCAGTCGATCCGATCAACGGAACAGCCCGCTCGAGAAATTAACGTGCAAGTGGCTGAGCACTCCACAGACATGGGTACCCTTAACGTAGTTCTCGGGGATATTCGGCGTGACACAGTGTGACAAGGCTGACCCTTTGAATTACAGGCACAACAGAAACATGAAGTAAGAGAGAGAGAGAAAGTTGTGGTGAAAGAGTACAG
>NC_068992.1:28268810-28271289 GCF_001194135.2 Octopus bimaculoides | reverse complement strand
TGGAAGTTTAGAAGACAAAGAGAGAGGCACAGAGAGAGAGAGAGAGGCACAAAGAAAGAAAGAGAGAAAGAGGGACAGAGAGAGTGAATGTGCTTGTTTACTGTTTCAATAAGAAAATGTGAAAATCTTGAATATTTTCAAAGCTTATGGTCTTTCATTTTATCAATCCCTCTCATTCACTCTCCTTTTCTCCTGCACATCCACATACGGATGCACACACACGTATACACAAACACATACAAACACCTACACACACACACACATACATACATATATTGTTGTTGTTGTTGGCACTCCGTCGCTTACAACGTCGAGAGTTCCAGTTGATCCGATCAACGGAGCAGCCTGCTCGTGAAATTAACGTGCAAGTGGCTGAGCACTCCACAGACACGTGTACCCTTAACGTAGTTCTCGGGGATATTCAGCGTGACTCAGTGTGACAAGGCTGACTCTTTGAATTACAGGCACAACAGAAACAGGAAGTAAGAGTGAGAGAAAGTTGTGGTGGAAGAGTACAGCAGGGTTCGCTACCATCCCCTGTCGGAGCCTCGTGGAGCTTTAGGTGTTTTCGCTCAATAAACACTCACAACGCCCGGTCTGGAAATCGAAACCGCGATCCTATGATCGCGAGTCCGCTACCCTAACCACTGGGCCATTGCGCCTCCACACTTACATATATATAAGCATATTAAAAGGGGACTGTGGGAAAACTTGTTTGAATAAAAACGGTGGGAACCACTGGGCTAAACGTAACAAGTCATTACATATTTATTTCTTTATTGCCCACAGGGAGCTAAACATATAGGAATCAAACAAAGGCAGAGAAAGGGATTAAGTCGATTACATCGACCCCAGTACGTAACTGGTACTTATTTTTATCGACCCCGAAAAGATGAAAGGATATATTTACATAATATATCATTCTTTGACAAAAGTATTATTCACAATGACTTCGAAGTTTCCTCGAGTTAAGCCATCTTCGAAGCTGACCGAAACGTCGAAATCACTGAGAATAATATTCCTGTTCAAGAAATAAATTTGTACTCAACAAATGTATAGAGTAACCCATCGGGTTAATATAGAATTGTATCATTATTATAAGTGAACACAAGAAAGGTGGCGAGCGGGCAGAAACGTTAGCACGCCGTGCAAAAGACGCTTAGCGGCATTTCGTACGTCTCTACATTCTGAGTTCAGATTCCGCCAAGGTCGACTTTGCCTTTCATCCTTTCGTGGTCGATAAATTAAGTAGCAGTGAAACACTGGGGTGAATGTAATCGACTAGTCCCCTTCCCCAATATTTCAGGCTTTGTGCCTTTAGCAGCAAGAATTATTACTGAACATAAAAACAAATATTGACCTCTTAAAAATATGGAGAAGGCCAACAGGTTTTTGGGATCTGATGATACGCCATAAAGCTAAACCCTTTATGGACGGGAAGCTTAAAGTAATCCCATAAACCTGCCTTCGCCATTTTTAATATATACTACTATACACCTTAGAGTGTGCTTCTTTCGGATTTATGTTTTTTACAAACGATATAGATATATACATACAGGCTTACCAGCGACCTGGTTCCGGTTTTAGTCCCACAGCGTGGCACCTTTGGCAAGTTTTATCTACTATAGCCTCGGGCCGATCAAAGCCTTGTAAGTGGATTTGGTAAATGGAAACTGAAAGAAGCCTGTCGTATATGTGTGTGTGTGTGTGTGTGTGTGTGTGTGTGTGTGTGTATGTTTGTTCCCCACCACCACCACCACCACCACCGTCACTTGACAACCAATGCTGGTGTGCTTCCGTCCCCGTAACATAGCGGTTCGGCAAAAGAGCCCGATAGAATAAGTACTAGGCTTACAAAGAATAAGTCCTGGGGTCGATTTTCTTGACTAAAGGTGGTGCTCCAGTACGGCCGCAGTCAAATCACTGAAATAAATGAAAGACTACACCCACAAGAATTTATGAATAGTCTGTAGATTTCAACAGGTAGAAAGTTGGTGTATTTCCAATCCAAAACTCAACAGAAAGTCCTGGCCGTCTACATTCTCGTAATGTAAGGTTGGTGCAAAAACTCTCTACGTACGTCACTGTCAAAAGCCGAGTTTCGAAGAGTTGCACATAATACAAGCTGTGCATTATTCATTCTTCGTCTCCTTATCTATTGGGTTGGTGCATAATTATTGCGGCTTTTTTTCAACACATTTTATTCAACAAAAACAATAACAACATGTAACAAAAACATCTTTAAATGACTATTCCTGAGGATATTCACCATCTACTTCAATTACTGATTCCCATTATTTGCTTGGCAGACAGTCAGACCGTCATTTAAAGATGTTTTTGTTAAATATTGTTAGTGTTTTTGTTGAAAAAAAGCTGCAATAATTATGTACCAACCCAAATTATGTACGTGTATACAGATTTGATACTGCACACACACACACACACACACACACACACACACACACACACACACACACAC
>NC_068992.1:28267917-28268699 GCF_001194135.2 Octopus bimaculoides | reverse complement strand
CACACACACACACACACACACACACACACACACACACTCACACACACATACACATACACATGTCCTGGCATAGCCACAACTCCTGGCTGAAACAAGTAAAAGTTGTAAAAAAATTGTGTCTTGTGCGTGTGTGAGTGTGTATGTATGTGTTTGTGTGCGTGTGTGAGTGTTTGCATGAATGAATGTATGTATGTATTTGTGTATGTATGTATGTATCTATGATTGAATGTATGTATGTAGGAACGACTTTTCGGAGACGACTGAGGCTTCAAAGTATGTTTCATTGTTCGTACACACACACACATATACAGACACATATAAAATACATACATGCGCAAAAACATGTATACATACATACAAGCATATTTACATATACACACATGAAAATGTATACATACATAATGCCTGACTAGATGTGTATGTACATACATGTACACATGCATACATACATGAATAAACCAGCGGGGTTCACTTCGAAGTACTTTTATCTTCATCAGATTTCTCATGATTATTATCATTATTATTATTATTATTATTATTATTATTATTATTATTATTATTATTATTATTATTATCATTCATCACCACTATCATATAATCCCCACCACCACCACTATCATCAGCTTCATCCTCATCATCGTCATGCGTGAACATCATCATCATCATCATCATCATCATCATCATCATCATCATCAACGACATTATAATCTTCGCTTTTTCCGCCTCCGATATTTCTGTCTTTCGTTTTACATATATACATATATATATATATATATATATAT
>NC_068992.1:28265079-28267769 GCF_001194135.2 Octopus bimaculoides | reverse complement strand
GTATGTGTGTCTTATTTTTCATAGAATTGCAGAATTGCTCTATCGATATCTCACCTACAATCAACTTCGTATCTTTATTAACCTCTGTAACATTTATATTTCATGTCTAATGCTAACTTTCTCCACTCTTGCTTGTTTGCTTTAGAACAATTACAAACAAGCAAATCCTTTAAGCAGATGGGAAAAAGAAAAAGAAAACAAGAGGAGGAGGAGGAGCAGGTGGAGGAAAATATATTTGCCTTCCATCCATTCAGATTAAATGTGTTTTGTTTTATTTCTTTTATTTTTCTATCTTTTACTTGTTTCAGTCATTAGACTGCGGCCATACTGGGGCACTGCTTTGAAGAATTTTTAGTCGAACGAATGGTGCATAGTGTTTTTTTTGTTAAGCTTGGTACTTATGGTACCAGTTTCTTTTGCCAAAGCACAGGTTATGAGGGACGTCAACACACCAACACCGGTTGTCAAGCGGTGGAGTGGAGACAAACAGACACAGACACAGACACACACATGTATAACAGACTTCTTTCAGTTCCGTCTATCAAATCTACTCGCAAGTCTTTGGTAGGACCGACACTATAGTAGAAGACACGAAGGCGGTGAGCTGGCAGAAACGTTAACACGCCGGGCGAAATGCTTAGCGGTATTTCGTCTGCCGCTACATTCCGAGTTCAAATTCCACCGAGATCGACTTTGCTTTTCATTCTTTCGGGGTCGATAAATTAAGTACCAGTTGCGTACTGGGGTCGATCTAATCGACTGACCCCCCTCCCCAAAAGTTTGAGGCCTTGTGCCTTGAGTAGAAAAGAATATTTATAGGAGAAGACACGTGCTGAAAGTGGCACGCAGTGACGCACTGAACCCAGAACCATGTAGTTGGGAAGCAATCTTCTTACCACACAACCACGCCTGCGCCTTCATTTCTTCATATTTCCAAATCAAATGTCGAAAGCCTTTATTGTGTGCAGTGGTCTGAGTTCGAAACCTTGTTTAGGAATTAGCAATTAAATTTTATTCTTATTGTGACTAGTGACAGACAATTAATCGGGCAGATTAGCTGGAATGTTAGTATTATATCTAGCGGTATAAAGCAGGCGAACTGGCAGAAATGTTAGCATGCCAGACGAAATGCTGAGCTGTATTTCGTGTGTCTTTACGTTCTGAGTTCAAATTCCGCCGAGGTCGACTTTGCTTTTCATCCTTTCGGAGTCAATGAAATAAGTACCAGTAACGCACTGGATCGATGTAATCAACTATCCCCTCCCCCAAATTTCAGGCCTTTTGCCTATAATAGAAAGGATTATATCTAGCGGTATTACTTCCAGCTTTTCATGTTACTGGTTCAAAACCTACCGACTTCAACCTTGCGTCACATCCCTCCAGAGACAATAAAATATCAGTCTTTGACGTCGATGTAATCCGCGAAAAATCCCTTCTTCCAAAACTGTTGGCCTTGTGCCTAAATCAGAAACCATTATAGGTTTCAAATTTTAACACAAGGCCTGCAATTTCGAGGGAGAGGGTAAGTCGATTATACCGACCGCAATGCTCAACTAGTACTTATTTTATCGATCTCGAAAGGATAGTAAAAGGCGAAGTCGATCTCGGCGGAATTTGAATTCAGAACGTAAAGATGGACGAAACGCCGCTAAGTATTTAAGGCGGCGAGCTGGCAGAAACGTTAGCACGCCGGGCGAAATGCTTAGTGGTTTTTCATCTGTCTTTACGTTCTGAGTTCAAATTCCGCCGAGGTCGACTTTGCCTTTCATTCTTTCGGGATCAATAAATTAAGTACCAGTTGCGTACTGGGTCGATCTGATTGACTGCTCCCCACGCCCAAAAAAATTTCGGGCCTTGTGCCTAGATTAGAAAAGATGCCACTTAGCATTTCGCCGGCGTGACAACGATTTTGCCTGCTCACTACATTTGGTAGTAACTATATTGTTACTATAGTTAGACATATGTGTATACGTGCGCACATTCACGTACAAACATGCAATCTCTCTCCTCCTTTCTCTCTCTCTCTCTCTCTCTCTCACACACACACACACACACACACACACTCACAGGCTTACACACCATAAACGTAGGTCTATTCTTTGCTAATTGCGATACTGAGTATTGTAGTTGTTCCAAAAACTAAACCACTTCATCGTTATGTTATTGTGTAAATGACCGAACAGTCTAGTTACATATCTTTAACGTAATTCCCATTAAAAAATCTATGTAACACAGGATGTGTGATATAGCTGCTCTTTTGAATTTTCCTGTAGTCAGTCGTCGCGACTATGACCGTTCATGGTTTGGGCTTGGCTTCATAAACTTACCTTTTTCCATATTGGTCAGTTTTTCGCTTGAGTTTGCCATTTATTATGATCAGTTCCTTTCTACTTCAAATTCCTTTCTGCAGTATCTTTGAATCTCAGTCGAGGTCTTCCATGGTTTCTTTTTCCCTTGCTTAGCTGGAAGTAAAGGAATTGCCTGGGGTGTCTGCTGTTGTCCATCCTGTACGTGTCTCCTTGAATTACGGGTAAAATACACATACATTTAAATACCCATACATAGATGGAATCACCATCGCACTCCTACATACACACACTTATATATATATATATATATATATATTTAAGAATTTAAGGATTGGAGAAAACGCATGTTATAATTGCATACTTTATTCCTACATATGTTTC
>NC_068992.1:28260404-28264577 GCF_001194135.2 Octopus bimaculoides | reverse complement strand
ATATAAGCTGACGTTGTTGTTTAGGATCAAAAAGGGATCCTCCTCTTACCATCGCAGCTTGTTAGGGATGTCTAAGACCACATCATTTAATTTGTCCTTCCTTGTTTAAGGCGGTAGATGGGATTTGAGGGAGACGTGTCTGCTTTTTCAGCAGGTCCAACAATCACATAGGAGCTTTCTTGGTAGTTCGACATTAAAAATATTTGTGAGGGGTGGGGCTTTTGCGAAGAAAATTGAAGTCTTTTGTCTTTGGCGATAGATGAGTGTTTCGCAACTTCTTGATGAACAATCTCCTCAGATCATTTGTGAATAGTGATTAAATGTTTGTGTTGTACATTAGCTCAGTTTCTCCATCAAATCGACATTGTCTGTACAGATGCACAGTGTGCCACTCGTCAGATATCAAAGTTATCGAAGTTACTGGAAGTGTTTTGCTGAAGAACACAACGCATGGGCCGATCCGAGAATAGAAACCACGATCTTGGAATCATGAGTGCAACGACCCAAAGTGCCTTTACGAGAGAAAATTAATATGAAGATGATGCCAAATTCCGCCGGGGTTGACTTTGCCTTTTATCCTTTCGGGGTCGATAAATTAAGTACCAGTTGCATGCTAGAGTTGATCTAATCCACTCCCGCCCACCACCAAAAAAAAATTTCGAGCCTTGTGCCTAGAGTAGAAAAGAATATGAAGGTGATGCCTTATTTATTTATTTATTTTTATTATTGTCATCCCAAGCCTAAGATGACTATTTCCTTCAAAGTCTTCCCGGAATCCGTTTTAAATGTTGGTTGATTATTTTGTTTCATGATTACTCGAATGGGAGAAACTGTCCCGTTCAGGATGCTGGCTGAACCCACAACAGTTTATAAACTCGTCCGACAATTGTCTATTTAAATATCGCCTGATTCGATGAAGTCAATATGGTTATGTAGTTATGCTTTTACCTACATGCACCAAATGTTTGACTTTATTAAAACGTTAGACAAAATTCATTATTATATTTTTCGTCACAGCAATTATTTCCAGTTATTAAGAAATAGAACTTTATCAGAAAGTGTAATTATATATTGGTATCCCTTGTGTTTCATTATTCTGATCTTATTAAAACAATCCATTTGTGAAATATTTACAATTTTCCAGCTGGCGTAATTTGACAGATACTTAGCCATTGGAGAGCCCCGACGTCAACGGGTCTCCCTACGGACTGCGGTATAATTCTGAACGGGTTGCGATGACAGAATCATTATTTAATCAAATGTAAAATGTTAATAATCATGGACTAATTTCAGTGATATTTTGGCTTCTAATAGTGAAGCTAATATAATATTAATATAACTGGTATCTTTCTCTGTGTTTCGGATCTTTAATATTCAGCTTCAACAGGTATCTTCGTGTAACTTCTTTCATTCATTGCGTGAGACACACTTAAAAATACAAACGTGCACACGCGCTTGCAAAATATATATAGAACGGGCCTCCACACAGCTTCCGTCTGCCAAAGGCATTGGTGGTCCCGGGACTATAAAAAGAAGACACTTACTGAAGGCGCCACGCAATAAGACTGAACCTGAATCCAGTTTATTGCTAAGTGAGTTTTTAACCACACAGCAATGCTTGCACCTATGCTTGATATTATTTCACATTAGCTCTTTCTTTTTTACAGATATTGTGCATTCCACTGCCAACACCACCACCACCATCTCTTATTCTTTTAGCAAAACAAACTGATGCCACTGTTTTTTACTTTGTTTTTTTCTTTTTTGCTTCTTTGGTGGATTATGCATCTTGTTTTACAGAAATAAAGAATTTAATAAATCCAAACATTTACCTGTAGAATAAAATACCTTATTTTTCTTTGAAACATTCCTCCTATTACAAGTTATTTAGGTATTAAGCACTCAGTCACATTCTATTCAATAATTCCTAGGTTGGGTGAGCTAAGGGCGATCTAGAAGATGAAATTAGTTACACATAAAAAACGAACTGTAACACAATTACGTTCACGCACATAGATATATACAGAGTTTATTTCCGATATCAGTGGTTGTACTAGCTTTTAGTTTGATATTAGATTCACAATTTCTTTTCGTTATGAAACTGAATAGCAAAAGTTCACGCCGAATGTAATGTTTCAGATGTCATTTTACTTGGTTCTTTTATTTTATTTTATTTTTCAATTATGAATTTCTTTATCTTTCCTATAGTAGAACAACTTTTGTTTACTGTTAAACTTGGTTATATTTTTCGACACTCTTACGGTTTCTCTTTAAAAACAAAAATCTTTCTGTGCAAGACGGAAATTACAGATTCCAGTAAGACAGTGATTGAAAAGATTTAGCTCCTTTGTGGGTAAATCTCAACAGCACTTCATTCAACTTACCAACGAAAGAGCGTCTGCATAATCACTAGATCTGTTAGAAATAGCAGCTAATTCTCTCCTCGTGATATGCCGTTCAACTCTTAATTAGTCTTACACTAAAATTAAGAATAAAGGGCGGTACGGCCATGATTTAGTTATTGATCTGCTTAATTAAGGTTAATTAGAGCTAAATAGCAACTGCAACCAACATGCAATAGCTGATAGAAAAATAGAAAAAATATTACATGATCAGACGATCTTTCTGCACACTTTACAGTACCGTTTAATGTGGGAGTAACAGGGGTAGCCTTCAACAAAGCGAAGACATGGAGAACAATATACCATTGCATTGACTATCAAAGTACTTTAGGCCTGATCGATCGGGGATAATTTTAGGCTTCTTCTACCTCTCAGGATCCAATATATATTAGTTTCTTTTTTTCTTTTTCACTAGAAACAAAGGTTCTGCAAATTATAATATCCAACGATTTTTCCGAGGTATAATTAAAGTTAATTTTAACCGGTAGTAAAATGAAAGCGAGTCTTTGATTTGGAAGACGTAAATATCTTGTTCTACACTGATTATGACAGAAACGCCGGGCGAAATGCTTAGCAGTATTTCGTCTACCGTTACGTTCTGAGTTCAAATTCTGCTGGGGTCGATGGAATTGTGCCTAGAGTGGAAAAGAATCGTTAACACGCCAGGCGAAATGTTTAGCAGTATTTCGCCCGTCATTAGGTTCTAAGTTCAAATTCCACCGAAGTCGACTTTGCCTTTCATCGTTTTGCGGTCAATAAGTTCACACAAAATTATTTCAGGGGGATATTTTAGCGACTTCACTGGGTTTGAACTCACAATTAGGGAGATGAAACGAAATTAAAATTCTGTTATCCTTTTACTGGTTTCAATCGTTGGATTGCGACCGTGCTTGGGTATTACTTTAAATGCTTTGATCGTTGTTATCAGTCAATTCCAGTATTTATTTTACTGGACAAAACTTAAACACATGTACACACACAAGTACACACACACACACACACACACACACACACAAAGACACACACACACACACACACACACAGGCATTGATGGGCTTGAAACAGTTGCAGTGGACACTTGCCCAAGATGTAGTAAATGAAATGTTGAAAGCTCATGGTTTCGAAGAGAACTCCTTAACCAAGCAGCTATGGCTGCTGTGATGATGCCTAAAGATATTTAAATTGCCACTCTACCATTGTTGCCAAGCTAAGTAATTATTTGCTTAGTTAAGTACTGTCATAGTTAATACGTTCGTGTACATTCGAACATAGAAAGACAAACGCTGCACAAGTTGTCTCAAGAGAAGAAATTCTCCTTATAGACGATATTGGTATAAACTCATCACTAGGCCATGAATGACGACACCGATCCGTAGGATGAATGCGTTTCTACCTCATAATACTTCATCCGCTACGAATACCGAGCCACCGTCTGTGGCCATTGTTCGTAGCAACATAGAGTGCTATGGTCCGATAACGTCATTTATGACCCAGTGATGTGTTTAAGGATAATTTTGGAGTGGTATGTATAAGAAGAATTTCTATTTTTGAGACCAACTTGTACAGCGTATCGTCTTTCCACGTTCGAATGTACACGAACATGTTAAACACGACTGTACATAATTATATGTCAATCAAAGCTGCTTTGCGCGCAACTAATTAAGCAACTATTAATCTCCTTCAGCGGCACAAAGTCGATGAAATAAACTCCAAAACTTTATTAGTGCGCATTATTATTATTATTATTATTATTATTATTATTATTATTATT
>NC_068992.1:28259466-28260394 GCF_001194135.2 Octopus bimaculoides | reverse complement strand
TTATTATTATTATTATTATTATTATTATTATTATTATTATTATTCGATGAAAACTTACAGCTTATTGTTGGTGTTCTACCTTCACTCTTGTATCAATCTTTTTGAGTCATGTTGGTAGTTGAGTGCTGATACTTCCAAGTGCACCAATTACTAATGGTATCACGTCTACTCTCTTCAGTGACCGCAACCTTCGTATTTCTCACTTTAAATCGTCATTGTTTATTTTTTATCCTTCTTTCTCATTGATCTTGTTGTCACCGGGGCATGCTATGTCGATTATCATACATGTTCTTTCGGCTTTATTCCCCACAACAATGTCCTGTTTCCCATATCTGGTCAAGTGATAGCACTGAATCATTGCATTCCACAGGATTTTGCAATTCTCATTCTCAGTGACTCTTTCTGAGGTTTGCTCATACTACGACTTGCTCTTTGTAGGCCCTGATTTCCACAGAGCTCCCAATGGATCATTCTTGCCACATTGTCAGGGCGTCTTTTGTATTCATGCTGTGCCAATTTCGGGCATTCGCTAACGATGTTCCAAACCGTTTCACCCCTCTCGCCACACATTCTGCATTTGTCGCTATCGGTAGTGTTGTCTATTCTGCGCTTCATATAGCTGATCCTTAACACTTGTTCCTGAGCTGCGCATATGAGTGCTTCTGTCTCTAACTTCAGGCCACTCATCCTCATCCATAGCCACCGGTCCTCGGTACTGTCATCGCATTCACATCTCTTGCAAACTGACCGTACATTTTCTTTTCTTTCCATGCTTTTTTTTTTGTTCATTTCTTGTTTAAAGTTTTCTTTAGTTACACAATGTTGAGTTTTGATGACGCCGGCCTTCTTCGTGTGTTTCAACGGTGGCTCCACAGCATTTTTTATATACCACCCTAAGCTATTTGCCTCTGCTTCGATAAGTCCTGGC
>NC_068992.1:28255846-28259456 GCF_001194135.2 Octopus bimaculoides | reverse complement strand
ACCACCCTAAGCTATTTGCCTCTGCTTCGATAAGTCCTGGCAACTAATCAAACCGCTTCCTCTCTTTCTTCTGGACAAGTACACCCTATCAGTGTCACTCTTACGGTGGAAGGCTCTGTGTACTGTCAATATTTTTCTGGTCTTGGTATCCATTTTCTTCATTTCTCTCTCTTGCCATTTTATAATTCCCGCTCCATACCGAGGTCATGACATCGCCCACGTATTAACAGCTTGGATTGTATTCCATCCAGTCAATTTTAAGCGTAATACCAACCTCAGTCTTCGGAAAATTCTTTCCTCAGTTCTCTTTCATTTCTTTTTCCATTATCTCGTTGAACTCTAGTACACCAAGGTATTCTTAACCTTCCGTTTCAATTTATTTAATCAAGTCTCTATTCGGTAATTCTATCCCTGCTAGGGACTGTATCTTGCCTCTTTTTAGGTAGATTACTCTGCACTTCTTGAGTCTAAATTCTATTATAATATCAGTACTAAAACAGTGAACCGTGTTCACCAAGGTACTCATTAGTGTCTCATCTTTGCCATACACTTTCAAGTCATCCATGAAGAGGAAGTGGTTGATTATTTGGGGTTTACCCTTTACCCGTCTGATAAGGGTACACTAGGCACATGCACATGCATCACAACCATATGTGCGCGACAAGGTGATCTCATATCAAGATAAACAGCGCATGACCTTGGCAATTGGGGGCCCAGTTAGAATTTTCGTCAGGTCGAGTAGCCCATCCCGCTCAAAAGGTCCCTGAATAAGGGTTGTTTAAGGATGTTGAACGAAACACCTATGATTCCAGAGATGAATTATTCAAACTCCAACTACTCTTTCGACTCGATGATTGTACCATGTGTTTCCAGCTTCAAATCCCCATTTCTGGCTCAGTTTCCTGTGTATAACTTTTACAACCTGGTCGTGCCTCCATTTCTTGTATTCTTCCTGTGTCAACTTGGGGCATTCTGTCACAATGTGTGTCACTGCCTCGTTCAAAGTTCCACAGGCTCTACATTCTTTTCTGACACATTCTCTCCACATACATTTTTTTCTCGAGTTGTTTGTCTTTATCGCTTGATTATGGGCTGCTACAATTAGGCTCTCTGTTTCTTCCTTTTAACTGTCCCTTTTTTAACCAAGCCCAGGATTCTGTTCCATATACGTCTTTAGTTACTCTCCAAAATTGGCTTACTGTTATTATTAAGTGGGGATGTGGAGAAGAAAATGGAAAGATGAGCTCAATAAGATGAAATCTCTTAATATAATAAGGAAGAAACTAGCTACCGCAGAATATTCCGTTCGACTTTCTACTGTTTTCACCATTTCACTGTCTTTTGCAATCAATATTAACAGACAGACACGAAGACATTGAATGCAGAAAGATAATGTTACATCTTTAACTACTTAATCACGCATAGTTTATACGGTATTTCTTTTCCTTATTTTCCATTTTATTGTTTTTGTAACAGAAAATTAAATAAATGCCAATCAACATTACTTGACAAAAACACTTCTGGTGTATTTTTGTAATTTCTTTAGATAATTTTTATTTTATTTAATCAATTAATTAATTTATTTTTACTATATTTTTCTGTAGCTTTTTGCTGCAAATTTGCAAATAGTGTTTATTTTTGAGAGACTCTTCAATGTATCCTTGTTGCGTTAAAAAATCTGTTTCGCCAGGATGTGATTTCGGCTTTCAAGTTTGGTTCTATTATAATGGCACCTTAGGCAGTATTTTGCGGAACATCCCCGAGTCAACGAATACCGTTTGTCAGAGAGACACTACGGGGAAATACGTTATGTGTGTATGGGGGGGGGTATGTGTGTGTGTGTATGTGTATGTGTATGTGCGTGCGTGCGTTTACAATTGTATGTCGCATGAATTAGTGGTTCGATAAATACAATGGAAAAAAATTAAGTACCGAGATAAAAATTAAGATTTGTTGTGTTTAGGAGGAGCCATTACGCCAACATTAATAACACACGCACCCGTTCAAATGGAAAGATATTCAACCAGTTGAATAAATGAGTGGTGCTGAACCCGTGCGTGTATTATTGGTGCAATTAATCTCCCTAGACACAACAAAATTTGAAAATTAGTATTTTTAAATCTCACAACGAGAGATATTCAGCAACAGTACGTTGTAAATATATTAAATATATATATAATTTAATATATATATATATATATATATATATATATAATTTAAATTTATATGTATATATATATTATATATATGTATATATATATCATACACATATATACATATACAAAATACACCCACCCACATATATATGTGTGTTGCGTATGTGTGTGTGCGCGCGCGTTACACACTCGCAATTCTTTATTCTCTGAGTTTTCCATATCTCTTAATATTACTGAATAACCGTTGACACAGCGAAAATCCAGAGACTCACAGTCTTATTGTCTTACTCGTCCCCAAAATGATAACGTCTCTCTCATAACCCGCAAAGTAGGTACGGGCAACCTTTCTCGAGAAGCGGGCCACATGAAACAAAGCTCAGCATCGGATGGCCCACACTACTAAAATAAAATATAAAATAATTTTTCGTCAGGCCATTCAGAAAGTTCCGCGGGCCGCTGTTTGCCCATGACTGCCGAAGAGCAAACAGTAAACTTTCACGTATTCGTGATTACGCGACAGGTTCAGTTCCCAGATTTAATTGACAAACAAAAGAATAATGCTAATAACAAAGCTCTATACCGTTTCATTATTTACTATTCCAACAAAGACATGTATCTAGTTAATAATCCCATCAGCATCTCCAATCTAATGTTATATTGACTGATTTACTGTTTACTTTCATATGAGGTGAGACTTTCCATCTCAAACAACGTAAAAGTAAAAAAGTTGTTTGGTTGCTGACGTCATTCGTGTTGTCAATGGTAGGGCGAGTGTGCTTGTTTTCGACACATATCAACACGACTATGATCAGCAGACGTTAATTCCATTGGGTCGCCATTATTTCCGGTTTGATCAGTGTATATAACTTTGTGTATATTCAGACATGCATCCAAATATATATGTATTTGGTTGTGTGTGTGTGTATTTGGTTGTATATATATATATATATATATATACATATATATTTATATATACGTATGTATATATGTATGTATGTATGTATTTCGTTGTGTGTATATATATATATATATATATATTTACACCGAGATATATGCATAAATGTACGTTTATGAGGATGTGCACACTCGTGGGTGTATGTATGTTGGTATGTCTGTGTATATTAGTAATTGTGTTACAGTATTGTTTGATAAGTATTTTATGTACTAATTGCATGTGTGTGTGTGTGTGTGTGCGTGTGTTCGTGTGTGTGTGTGTTCGTGTATGTGTATGCCAATATCTGTGTTTGTATATGCGTATATGCGTACGAATGATCATATATTTGCATACGCCATTAGACATATGCAGATGCGTGGGTACACGTATGTATGCGTGCTTGTTATAAGTTGATGGTCCGATAGGTGGGTGTAAGTACATCCGGTTTTACGTGTTTCTGTGTGTCTATATATAAATATATATACATATACATATACATATATATATATATATATATATA
>NC_068992.1:28250726-28253721 GCF_001194135.2 Octopus bimaculoides | reverse complement strand
ATATATATATATATATATATATATATATATATACATAACCTTTTACTGTTTCACGCATTGTAGTACGTATTTATTTCTTTAAACCTGGTACTTATTCTGTCGGATACTTTTGTCGAACTTTTAAGTTACGAGGCCATAAACAAACCAGCACATACAAGCTCGCAAATACAAACACAGACACACATATACACCCATACTATAATATACAAAGCACGCGTCAAACTACATATGTATTAGTTAAGTGAATGATATTTATAAAACACTTGTACTAATGAAAATGTATTCGCTTGCCTGTTCTGTAATAGCTTCGCTGTTGAATGGATCAATACTGTTGATGTGTGTATGATATGTGGCGTGGTTGTGGAAGGTGAGTGTGGGGATTTTTTTGTAAACTGATTTTCTATTTAGTTAATAGATAGACTAGAGTGTTAGTCGTGTTGATGGACATTTGTATGTCTAACTGTTGAGGGATTTTGTAAGCCGACAACCGGGTTAATGGGTTATTAGTCTCGTTGGCTAAAAACAAGGTGAGGGGATTGCTCCAATGGGGTGATTAATGGTTCACTGGTGGTTACATGAGTTATGATTCATCAATCAGATTTCTGACAATTGTTCTGAATGGTTAGTGGTTGATTAATTTGTTGGTGGATATTTTTTCTATCATATATGTCTATTCGTTAATGCCATAACAGGTTCTGCCCTTTGGTGATCTCTATTGCCCATTGTGACAGGACACCAACAAAAAGGTTCAAGAAGACTCTGAAGAAATACCCTGTTGCTTGTTACACTGGCCGCCACCAATCATCTAATACAGAGGTTCTCAAACACATACACATACATGGCCACATAATACCCTCAGTGTCCCCACCCCTATTTTTATGTATAAATAAATATTTTACATTTTACTAATTTATATATAATATGAATGATTTGATATTTAATACAATATTATATAATTTGTATACAATAATATAATATTATAAATTCATAGCGTCACCCAATCCACTGCTTTCCTCCCAATGCCTCCTTCTTCTCTATGGCCCCCTCCACCTGCATCACCCCCTTAGACACCAGTGCCCACCTGGACCCTCTCAACGCCCACCGGGGAGCGATAGCGCCCACTTTGAGAACCTATGATCTAATATAATCTCCATCTGTGAGGCTGGGGACACATTATTCACCAGTCTGTTTCTTCTTTTAAGACCTTGCACTGAAATATCCTAGGTAACAAGAACAAATTGAGAAGAACGTGTGACAGAATACCGCACCCAAAACAGAATTTCTGTTGCAGCTGCTGCAATCGAGCATGCTTGTGCTGTACTGGCCTTGTCAGTCACCTTTGAGTTAGTTGTGAAGGACTTTTGAAAAGTTAATAAATAGATCGCTGAAGTGTTTTATGAAGTGGCTTCTGCAATTGTTTATGAAGTACTTATTGGAATGGTCATACAGTGTAGTGGATAATTAGAAATCATTGTGGAGTTTCTGAAGTAGTTTGGTCTGGAAGACGACAGTGAATACAGGGAATGGTTTTAAGGTCGTTGTCGTCGTCGTAGTAGTAGTTGATCCTTAGCTCTAGGTCAACATTGATGAAGCAAATCCAAAATCAGAAGCATTCCAGCTATGACCATCCAATTTTTTGAGGGGAGTTTTTAAAATATTATCCTATGTATATGCTTACTTTTAAGATTGCAAAGTTTAGTGTGAGGGGTATTGGACTCTTATTTCTGACAGATAACGCGACCGCATAGACGTCCCTTCATTGGATCGCTCGAAAGGTTTTGTTTATTGACTGATTATGAATTTTGTTCTGTAATCATGAAGTCCCAATGGAATTTGGGGCAAGTTTATTGACCATGTACAAGGGTTCAAGATTTGTGATAGAAATTAAGTCTCGCAGAGCCTTCGGATGGACTTAACTTGTTTTTCCAAAGAGCTGCTTGGCATACTCCATGTCAATTTATTTCAGCGTAGATTTCCAAAGGACACAAGTGCCTGCGGAATATTCACAGGTTAATTCAATGAATGTTGGTTTACTTGGCTGAATAGTTGGAATGTTCATTGTTTTTGTTGTTATCTTTTCCCCGGTGGAAATTCACTCTTCATATCGACATTGAAGTGGCAGAGTGACTACGACTAGATTTAACTTAAAGTTTTGCATTTCTAGCTAGAACTATGTTCTAACCACGGATAGTAGAGCAATTTACGTTACGAATGGAAAGGAAATTTCATATTCGTAAACTGATCTGTTGAAACCAATAAACTAATATTCATCGTTGAAACTAATGCCGGATTCATATATTTTATTTTTCTTTATATTTTGTTATATTAGATATTGTTGATTATTACGAGTAAAACAGGAGACGGTGTGTTTGGCAGGGGATTAATTTAAGTTTGTTGAAGAGTTAAATGATTAAAGTTTCAGTTGGTACGTCTGAATAATGATGAATATATTTGATAGTCATGTTATCTACGTACCTAGGCTGCGTATATGTGTTGTGCATTTGCGAAGAGTTTGTATTAAAGCTTAAAATAGAAATAGATAAACGACAGATCTTCGTGCGACATCATTCGGATTAATGAAAATCCGGATTAGAGTGGTAAGAAACTCTCAAGAGAGCTGAAGAGCAGGTCTTCAGAGAAGAAACCACTCCTCTGAGGCAAGTGTTTCGGTCCTTAAATTCTAAAGGTATAAGTTAAAATCAAAGCAGGTGAAGAACGGATCTCTGTGCTACAACGTTCTGATGTCTTTACTGTATCGTTAAAGTGTGTTGTCAACGTGAAATATAGTTTCCTGATTACAACGTGTTGTTTCTTAATATAAATATGAATATATAGTTGAAATTTACAGAAAAACAAAAGACGAAGACAGGTGTATAAACAACAAACAGTATATTAATTTAACACTAGAGAAGGTGAGAAAGTCTTTTACGTTTCGAGCCTACGCTCTTGAACAGAAAGGAACATTACGAAATAAACATATATATATATATATATA
>NC_068992.1:28248554-28250678 GCF_001194135.2 Octopus bimaculoides | reverse complement strand
ATATATACACATTAAGAAAAAGGTGGTAGTCGGAATTTCGGAGAATACTTTATTAGCGCTTTCATCTCGGAGTGAAAGAGTTTTAAAAGAAATAAGTAATGGGGTCTATTCATTCGATTAAATATTCTTCAAGGTTGTATCCCAGTATGACCGCAGTCTAATGACTGAAACAAGTAAAAGCTATGTATGTGTGTACGTATGTATGTATGTATGTATGTATGTATGTATGTATGTGCGTATGTATGTATGTATGTGCGTATGTGTTTGTGCGTGCGTACTTGTGTGTGTTTGTATGTGTGTGTGTGTGTATGTGTGTGTGTGTGTGTGTGTTTACGTATGTATATATAGAATAACACGATGAAATTAAGATATCTGTAAACTAGAGAAACTTGACGAAACATTGCTGAACTCGTAATACAGTTATGTTTGCAAGTCATGTATCTGTACACGTATATATGTACGTGTGCGTCAGTTCCGTAAGTTTGTTTATATATAAAATATCAGTAACTACCTTTAAAACAACTTGGCATATATAAATCTAAATTAAATATTTCATCAAAACACATAAACTAAATTCTTATCCACCTTATCAGTTGGACGGGTGAAATAGAGAGCTCACATTGATTTTATTAATAGTTGGATCAGTGTTAACATATTTGATATGATAAACACCAGAAATCTAATTAGAAATATCAATTTAGTGAAGTAAAGACATTTCTGAAATGACTAAAATTATTTTAACCGTTTTCTACTCATAGGGTAGAGAAATCTGAAAATGTTTCACTGTTATTAAATCTCTTCATCATTGAAACATAGGCTTCACGGTACTTACTGTAGTAGTGACGAGAGAATTGCTACAAAGATATACGGTACTCTGTGTAAAATGTGTCTATAAACATCCTCACTGTCTTAACCTATTTACATAGATTTACTTCACATTTCCTTCCTTCTTCAGAACTTTTTCCATCTCCAAAATGCCCAGATATTTATACCTACAACCCTCGGAGTTCACCAATTGACTCTCCATCAGGCAATTCAAATCCTCTACTATATACACGCCTACCTCTCTTCATGGTCAGTGTGACACACTTTGCAGTACCAAACTCCGTCCCAATGTCATTACGGCACTAATGAACAGTTCTGATCAGTGAATTAAACTGTGATTCATTCTTGCCAAATCATCCATGGAAAGTAAATGATTGATCTGAGGATGATTGATCTGTTTTCAGTTTGATAGCCAATAACTGTCTACCGTAAAATCATCGATAATGGTGATCACAAACGGCAATGGTGACAATCTCCGAATATTTTTCTTCTCATGTTGACCACTCCTAGATGTGTGTTTCTTGCACACAAGTTTGTCTTCCACAGAAGCATGCTAGACTCGATTTCTTTAATAATACAATCTTCTACTCCATAATTTTAAAGCATTTCTGTACCCACGTATGTGAAACCATTTCAAGGGCTTTCTTCAAGTCTATCCAAATCATGCAGAGATTCTTTTGCCGTCTTTTGCAATCATTCATGATTGCCTTGTCCTTAACAAAATGGCCCTTGGTTCCCAAAAAGATTTTTCTATATCCTTTCTGCTTGATAGGTAGTATCTCATTCTGAAGCAAGTGATCATACACTTTTGCAGCAAAGATGCCTGTCAACATCTTCCATAACAAATTCGAGCTCGCAATCGCCCTGTACTTTCCAACTAAGGGATCCTTCATTTTATCAAAGTTATCTTCCATTCAACCATCAGACTTGGAACTTTCCCCTGTACTACACAATCATTTAGGTGCCTCCCTAGTCTTGAATGAACACTTTTAAATCTTTTCAACCAGAAACCATTCGGTTCAGGAGTTTTCCAGTTCAGCATTTTTCTAACATGTACTGAGACGTCTTCCTATGAAACTATTTCTCATCTCTGTTTTAGTACATTAGATAACTTATCCTCAACTTCATTTCTTCATCCTTTTGCAATCGCCCCATATTGACCTTTTGCAATCGCCCCATATATTTGACCAAAATTGTGCGGATTCTTCAGCTTTCAGCATAGCATTTGCATTTTTTCCCTTAACAATCTTCTAAAGAACATCTGGTTCGTAGAGAACAGTCTGTTCTATTTGTGTGTTT
>NC_068992.1:28246905-28248544 GCF_001194135.2 Octopus bimaculoides | reverse complement strand
GGTTGTCTACTTGTAAAGCTCCTAATCCGATTTAATTTTGCCTTGATTCGCCGTTTCACTTCTTCAATCCCTCCACTCAAATCTCGCAACTTTATTTAATGTCACGTTTCCATGCATCGTTTCTCCCCTAATTTGGCTTTTCCAATTTTCCTCTATGCCATGCATCCATTTTATCTAGATATTTTCTGAGCTGAGTTATGTCACCTTCGAATCTTCTCTTCCACCAGGGTTCCTTCCATTTCTTCCTTTCTGTTTGTTTGATACTTAATCGTTCACCAACCAGAAAACCTGCAGCGGTAATTAACTTTCTAAAGTCGGTGATACCATTAATTTTTATATACTTCATTACATGGCTTACATTTGCTGTTTCACTTGCTACACGACTTTTTTTCTATATTCCAAAGATTTATTGGAGTTTTATTGAATCCAGGTTCTCAATAATCTTTTGAGAATCAGTTTTTGTTTCTTCCGCTTCTTCGTTTTCATTCAAATTCTCAATGTACACATCATCAATCACTCTCTCTCCCTCTTTACATTACTATTATTATTATTATTATTATTATTATTATTATTATTATTATTATTATCATCATCATCATCATCATCATCTAGAGAGAGAAGCAGTGCATGCCATCAAAGTAACACTGGGGTAAAATATACGCAGTCCAATATACCCATCATGACTACTCGTCTGGCACATGCATCACAACCATATGTGCGTGACATGGTAATCTCATATCAAGATAAACACCGCATGACCTTGCAGGTGGGGCCCAGTTAGAATTTTCTTCAGATTGAGTAGCCCATCCTGCTCAAAAGGTCCCTGAATAAACGTTGTTTAATGACGTTGAACGAAACACCCATGTTTCTAGAGGTGAATTATTCATACACCAAAGACTTCCTCTCAACACATGGTTGCAAAGCTCCTCTACTACTTCTGCTCGTGATCAGAGATGCACATATGATCATCCACTAAGGGACATGCTCAACTGGATAAGGTCAACTGACAAGCAAATCTGTGGCATTGAGCAAAATATTTGCTGCAGCCTATCATTTATATCAAGACAAAACATGGACATGATAACATTTTCAATCAGTTAAGATCAGAAGCCATGAGAGCCAGCGCTTGGTATTGCATCAAGGCATTGTTGTTGTTGTTGTTGTTAACGCGGTGAACTGGCTGAATTGTTAGCACGCTGGACGAAATGCTCAGCGGTATTTCGCTCGTCGCTCCGTTCTGAGTTCAAATTCCGCCGAGGTCGACTTTGCCTTTCGCCCTTTCAGGGTCAATAAAATAAGTACCAGCTGAATACTGGTGTCGATATAATCGACTCATTCCATCCCCGAAAACTGCTGCCCTCGTAGCAAAATTTGAAACTATTATTATTATTGTTATTATTATTATTATTATTGTTATTATTATTATTATTGTTCAGTAGTTTTATTTTTATAACGTGCTTTCACTTCACTACCGAGCGCAGCTCTGTGCGCCTTGGGTATGTGCTGTGGTTTGCTGTGGTGCTCTTATGTTTACTGTATTGAAAGTGTTTTGCGTAGAATGTGTGCAGTACCCAGTAGTGCATTTTTCTGTATGTTATATATATTTGTAAGTCCTGGTGTTTTTGTTATGTATTTGTCT
>NC_068992.1:28240254-28246609 GCF_001194135.2 Octopus bimaculoides | reverse complement strand
GTGTTTATACCATCTTTTTCTGTTGTTATTTCATAGTGTTGGCATAGCTTCCAGTGTATATAGGTCCCAGCTCTGTCGTGTCTGTGAATATATTCCTTCTTAGCCAGGACTGGGCAGCCAGAGATAATATGATTTATTGTTTCTTGTCCATCTCCACATATTCTACAGTTACTTGTTATATTTCTTTTCATTATGTGTTTTTGGTAATTTCTGGTGGGGAGGCTCTGGTCTTGTGCAGCAATTAAAAATCCTTCAGTCTCTGCTTTGAGTCCTGAGCTTCTCAGCCATTGCTGGGATTTTTCTCTGTCTATTTCTTCACAAAACAAACTTATAAGAATCTACAATATTTCTCTGACATTAAATTAACTTACATAAAACTTACTTTGGGCAATTGTTTCGATCAAATGTTTTTCATCACAAACAGCTCTAAAAACATGCTCATTTCCTTTGTGTGTATATATATATATATACTTATATACATACATGCATTGATATAGATAAGTACGTATCAATAACTATATATCCTTGTACGTGTATATATAGATATAGTTAGATAGATAGATAGATAGATAGATAGATAGATAGATAGATAGATAGATAGATAGATAGATAGACAGACAGACAGACAGACAGACAGATACATACATACGTATGTGTGTATGTATGTATGTATGTATGTATACAGCAATATCTAAACACATACCGAAACGAGTATATAACTTCGTTCACACTCAAGCACGCACACTCAAGCAGATATATTAACATACACACAAACACACAGATATGTAGAAGGAAAAATATGTATGCATGTATATACATATATGTATGTGTTTTGTGAGTGTATGTGTTTGATGTGCGTATATATATATACATACCTATAATTGTGTGTATGTGTGTGTGTGTGTGCGTATGTCGTTGACCAAACACCATTCAATTTTTTTTTCTCCGTGTTTTTCTCCTTGTTTTCTCCGTATTCTTTCTGTTGAAGAGCGTAGCTCGAAACGTTAAAGACTTTCCGTATTCCCGAGCGTCATACTAATACATCCTTTTGTTGTTTACACCACCTGTCCTCGTGTGTCGTTGTTTTTTTTCGTACATTCTCCCCCATGTGTACATATATATATATATACATACATACATATATCATATACATGAATTATGTATGTACGTATCCGTGTGTGTGCTTTTCTTTCTGTTTAGAAATATAAATTTAGATAGACTAATAGAAAAATGGAAGGTACAAAAGGTAAAAGAAAAGAAGGGGAAGGAGAAATGAAAAACAAATCCACATTCCACCTGCTATTTCAAGAAGACTAGAAATAAGTAGAGGCGTGTGTACCAAAAAGTAATGCAAAAGTGGACATAACTCATTCTTTCAAGTAGCGTGAGTCGTACAAATTGCCCATTTTCGTAGAGTAATTTTTCGGCGACAGAAACTCTTCTTCATGTTCTTCGTTGTATGAAAATAATTGGTTCTAAACTGAAGTATCTTTCTGTCATTGAATTTGTGACAAAGAAAGTGTGTGGACTATCTGACACCCACAGAAGGCTACGGGTTGTTTACAGTGATGAAACCACTTAAACATGCATTGAACAGATGTGCATCAAGTTGCTTAAGAAAATAGAAAACCAGCATAGAAGATAAACGATGCGATTGGAGAGCATCAGCTGCGACCATTGACATGAAAAGCCAGGGAATGGACAATTTGATTCGTGCAGACAGACGAGTCATATTTAAGTCTGAGAGTTTGATGCACAATTGGACTGTGTTCACAATGCTTTACAGAAGATGGTGGAGGGTTTGGGGTATGGAAAAGTGTGGAAGTGTGTGCAGAGTGGGTACCTCGCTAGTTGACACCAACTTGAAAGAGAAAGGCTGGAAGTTCGCTCTGATCTGCTGGAAGCATTCGAAATTAAGAAAGTCACGTTTTTTCTGATATATTGTCAGGGGATCGTATCTTCATGATCTGAAAATGAAGTTCCAATGATAGAATGGCATCACATTTATGGTATTATTATTTTCAAATCTAAGAAGGGTCAGATTTGGCACAACATTCTGTACGAAGGTCATGGTGTGTGGTAATGCTATCATTTCCGTTGACCTTCTGGAATGTGGTAGTACTGTGAATATCTCGTGGTACACTGAGACACTGATCAAGTTTCGGAAGACTAGACGGAGGAAGAAGCAAGTCAAAAGCCTGAAAATGATCTACATTCAGCGTTAGGATGCATCACCAACACATCTTTGACAACAAACCTGACAATTGGAAAACTGGACCCCATCCAAAATTAGGCTGCTCAATGTTCCTCCCATCCACTGTACAGTCCAGATTTGGAAGGACAATTGGGTAGACAATGGTTTTATAACAGAGACAAGGTGCAAGTGGCTCTGAAGGAGTAGCTAAAACAATTCACACCTGAATATTTTCTAAACGATTCGGGAGTTAATTTGGACAGTAGCGAAAATGCATCGCTTGTGATGAAGACAATGCTAAGTACCAACTTGTTACCAGCTCGAGTATGCTTGAGACATACTCGAACACATAAGAAAGCCATTCACTGTATTTTGTCATGGAGACAATTTATCGCTATAGGCAAATGGGTGTAGATACACTGAGTCAGCTCACAGCCTCACCTACCCAGACTGTAGGACGCGTGCGTTTCGGAACGGTTATCTTCTCTTCAGCCTCAGAGACCGAAAAAGAAAGTGCTGCGAATTAACGCGAGAAACTAGTAAGTAGTATTTCTATACAAAGAAAAAGTTACTCTATCAACGTAAGTTTAACGACCTGTGTTACTTAAGCAGAAGAGTTGTGCTCACTTTTGCATTACTTTCAACATAATCCACGTCTATTGATTTTATATAACAGCTTTATAAGAAAACTATTGTTCTTTCCATCGAATTACTTGTTCATATTTGAAAAGATTCAAGATGAAATTAGGGATAATTTCTCATTTTGTCCCTTATAATTCTTCCATTTTCTGTATTCTCGAAAATTTTATAACATAATAAGATCTTTCTGTTCTATTTTATCATCATTTGTCTCAGTTAGCTACAGTTGCAAGATGCTACTTATTGTTTCTGTAAGACGCCATTTTGATTGTCAAGTTCATAAAAGTAGCCGAAATTTGTCACATTTATTTTGGAAAAGTGAACTAATAACATATCATAGTTAAATAACGATCGAAGTTGGCAAGATGCAGGAAACCATACCTGACTGTGAAGAATTCACACCTTAATTTGATATTGATATCATTACGGCATTATGAATACACAAATGATCGTATATCAGGGTCTACACGCGCACACACACACACACACACACACACACAAACACACACTTGTATAATGTTATTTGCTTAGTCAGGGAAGGAAAAGCAGCATTCATGTCCCTTTTCAGATCTTCCGAGATTGGCGGAAAGGACGGTCGGGGTATCCACGAACTGGACATCTTGTTCAAATGCTTGCATGAGTGGTAACCACAAATGAAGCTTTCACAGTTTCCGCCAATAAAATTCCTTTCTCAAGTCCTCGGTCGAACCAATGCTTATGTTAGAAGATATTTTCTTCAGTGAGATCACATATCTATCTCGAAACCACGTAGTGGCAAACAAGCTTCTTAACCTCATATTCCTGTACGCACGTACATACATACATACATACATACATACATACATACATACATACATACATACATGATGGCTGCCCCCTCGTTATCGAGTATGGCCATTGCACGAAGCTTAACTTAACGGTGCTGTGATTGAATGTGACTGTTTAGCCCAGCCAAAGATCTACAATGTCTTGCACAGAGTTGGCATCCAAAACCTTTACTGGCAATAGCTGGCTGTTGTTGTAATTGGGCTCCATGTACCTTTGCGTGTCGTTTAAGTCCTCCTGCTGAATCACACTCCCTTCCACATGCCCGACAGACATGACTAGTATGGTGTGTAGCATCATCACCAGCGGCCTGGTAGTCAACCATCGGTCTTGCTTTATGACTACGAAGATGACTCATGAGTCCAGCTTTACATACATACATACATACATACATACATACATACATCGAAAGGATTAACCCCAAGGACAAAGAAATAAGAACCCACAGTATGGTGAAAGTCATAGCCACTCATAATAAAAAGGAGTGCTGAAGGAATGTCCCTGTGAAACCGCAATAAAATGTAAGCACAAAAAACCTGATATAATAATTTGGGATAGAGAAGAGAAGCTGTGCACAGTTGTGGAACTCATCTGCCCCGTGGATGCTAACATAAAGCTGAAGATCAGTGGAAAAGAGAATACCTACTCTGAACTATTGAGAAATCTGCAGTTACTCTTTCAAGATTACAAGTTGAGGTTTATACCTGTAAGTATTGGAGCACTGGGATACGTAACACACTGCCTAAATACCAATCTTGAGAAATTAGGCTTCACAAAACCAGAAAGAAAAAACCTGATTCGAAGACTATAGATCCAATTCATAACTGGAACTGTAAAAATTAGTAAAACTTTCCAGAATTTTATCATTTAAGTATATATAAGCATGTCTAGATATGCAACTATATGCATGAGAAGACATACATACAACAAAACATACAAACTTTCACGTACACTTACATAGATTCAAAAATACCCTGTTGTTGATGTTCAAATTCCAATGAAGGAGCCTTGGATCTAGGTTAGAAACCGGCTCTTTATTGGCAAGAAATCATGAAATAAAACATAATAATGACATACATACATACATACATACATACATACATACATACATACATGCCCAAAGAAGTCGCACGACTCTACCGCAACGTACCATCAGATGAAAGGATGGGCCTATATGAGCAGAAGACTATGCATGGATATCTTAGTAGAAAGCTCCGAGATGATAGTAACATTGATCATCAAAACAGTCTGTCATGAACCAATAGCCGGATTACTACCTCCCACTTTGAAGGGTATGCGTTTGCAATCCAGGAACAGGAAATATCAACCAAGCATCTGATAAACGAAAGGGATAGAGATGCAGGAAAAACAATAGAATGTGACAACCAATGCAGACTTTGTGGAGTTAAGACCGAAGATATCACCCACATTATAAGCAATTGTCCGAAATTGTCATCACAGTATTATCTACCAGGGAGACATGATGTTTTAGCTAGGACACTCTATAACGAAATCCGTCGGAAGTATGACCCCGAGGACAAAGAAATAAGAACCCTCAGTATGGTAGAAGCCATAGCCACTCATAATAAAAAAGGAGAACTGGTGGAATGTCCCAGTGAAGACCTCAGTAAAATGTAAGCACAACAGACCTGTTATAATAATTTGGGATAGAGAAGAGAAACTGTGTACAGTTGCGGAAATCAGCTGCCCAGTGGATGTTTTAACATAAAGCTGAAGATCAATGAAAAAGAGAACACCTATGCTGAACTATTGAGAAATCTGCAGTTACTCAATCCAGAGTACAAGTTCAGGTTTATACCTGTAATTATTGGGGCCCTAAGATGTGTAACACACTGTCTGAATACCAACTTTGAGAAATTAGGCTTCTCAAAACCAGAAAGGAGAACGCTAATTCAAAGACTACAGATCCAGTCAATCACTGGAACTGTAAAAATTTGTAAAACTTTCCTGGCGTTTATCATTTAAATATATATGAGCATGTCTAGATATGCAACTATATGCATGAGAATACATACATAAAGCAAAACATACAAATCTGCACATATACATACATACATACATACAAACAAAAATACCCTGTAGTTGATACTGAAATTCCAATGAAGGAGCCTTGGATCTAGGTTAGAAACCGGCTCTTTCTCTATTGGCAAGAAATCTTAAAATAACTGAATAATGACATACATACATACATACAGCATACATACATACGAACATTCATGTACCTATGTTGGATAAGGAAGCTTCAGCTATTCACGTCTGTAAGCATGTGTGGGAACAGTTTTT
Source organism: Octopus bimaculoides (assembly GCF_001194135.2). NCBI lineage: Eukaryota > Metazoa > Mollusca > Cephalopoda > Octopoda > Octopodidae > Octopus > Octopus bimaculoides. Next base: position 28,240,647 of record NC_068992.1, on the reverse strand, counting down.
CTCTTGATATTTACATTTTATACCATGATAAATATTCGAAAGATTGAAAACAGGAGACCATTAAAAAGAATCACTGAAAGAGAAAGAAAGAAATAAATGAACGAAGGAAGGAAGTGGAAGAAAAGAGAGGAGTAGGGAGAGAGGCAATATTACTAATATATTCAGATATACATTTAAATAAACGAATACATCGCCTACACTGTGGCGCCTATATAACAATCACAATATACTAATATATACTAATTTTTCTTGATATGGCCTCTCTTTCTCCCTCTTCTTGTCTCTCTCACTCTCCCACTCTCTCGCCCGCTCTCTCTGTCTCTCTGTCTCTCTCTCTCTCTCTCTCTCTCTCTCTCTCTCTCTCTCTCTCTCTCTCTCTCTCTCTCTCTCTCT